>NW_006160032.1:2765510-2814347 GCF_000334495.1 Tupaia belangeri chinensis
CATCAGAAAGGATTGAAAAAGTGTGGCAAATATACTCTACGGAATACTACTCAACCATAAAAATGAAGATCCTGGATTTTGGCAGAAAGTGGATGAATATGGAAGATTTACTGCTGAGTGAAGCAAGCTAGGCTATGAAGGAGAGACGTTGTATGTCTCCACTTAATATATACCAACCGTCTGCTCTCTATGTCTGAAACTGAATGTCTAGAGGAAATAGAAACACAGAAAATGGTTATAGATGCTGGATCCCCTGTGAGAAGAGGGTGGGAGAAAGAGTTGAGTCTGAGGAAAGACATTTAGGAGAAAAATACAGAGGCAAGATATTTATGGGACAACGAAATGTGTTATTATCTGTTGAAGATAACTTGTATAGTATCCTCAACTGGACTGGTGAGAAATGTATTTATGTTGGAACATTCACTTTGCAAGCAAAGTGACATATGCGAGTGAATATATAAAAAAGAAATTAAAATAAAATGAAATTAAAAAAGAAATGCATACAATGTTTCCTATTATTCTACAGTGAGGATCCCCAGAATGCAAATGCCATTCTTGGATAATATGTCACATGCACAGGAAGATGCATTAACATTGCTGGTTCACTAGGGAACTATAAGAGTGCTGTAGAGGTAACTTACTTCCAGGAAGTGACATCAGCATAGGGCAACTAGGGCCCTGTCAACGTCTACAAATAAAAATACACACATACACAGAGTAGTCAGACTACATACAGCAAGGTTCATCAGTTTGAAATCTCTGACTTTCAACTACTCATTTTCCTTCTTATTTAAAAGAAAACTGAAATATTAGAAAACACTGTGAAATGATCACTTTAGAAAACAACACATGTCACGTGAACAAAATAGACAGATATAGACTTATACCAACAAAGCCTGACAAATGAGGGCACCAAGAACCTTCTAGTTGAGAAGAAGTAAGGACTTTATTTTTATTTATTTATTTTAGAGAGATTTTTGCTATAAGGTACATGTGCTCCAGAGAGACACAGAGATACAAAGTGAAAAATCACTCTCTGGGGTGGATGGCAACACCATAACCCTTCTCCTCCATTCTCCTCTCGGGAGTTGGGGCACGCACACACACACACACACACACACACACACACGTGTGTGCAACTCACACGAGTTTTAAATCAACGGGTCTGACACTGGAACTGTAGTCAACTACATGGGAGTCCAGCAGCATAACCACTATGCCATCTGCTGGCCTCAGAAGATGTAAGGACTTTAAACTTAAGGTTTAGTTTGAATTTATTTAAAGTAGGTTGCTTTTTTTTTTTGAGAGGTTTTTCGCTATAGGGCGCGTGCGCTCGCCAGACAGACAGAGAGACAGAAAGCGAGAAATCACCCCCCAGGGGGGATGGTCAGACCACACTCCCTTCTCTTCCATTCTCCTCTCGGGATCTTGAGCATGCACGCACATGTGCCCGGCGTGAGTTTTAAGCCACCAGGTCCAGGATGTGAACCACGGTTGACTATGTGGGAGTCCAGCGACATAGCCATTGCTAACTGCTGGTTCCCAAAATAGGTTGCTTTCTGACAATGCCCTATTCCCTTTCCCAGTGCAAGTTTTGAGAATTTCTAGCATGTATATTCTATTTCTTATAGAGACATGATATATAAACTTATAGGTAGTGATTACTAATGCATCTGGGCAAAGTAAGTTAAAAACCTCTAGGAAAGAATTCTCCATCCTAGATGCTGTTAAGGACATTCATGATTGATAGGAGGAGGTCAAAATATCAGCCTTGATAAGAATTTGGAAGAAGTTTATTCCAGCCCACATAGGTGAGTTTGAGGGCTTCAAGACTTTAGTGGAGGAAGAAATTGCAGATGTGATGGAAACAGCAAGAGAACTAGAATTAGAAGTGGAACCTGAAGATGTGACTGCATTGTCAATCTCATGATCAAGCTTGAATAGGTGAAGAGTTGCTTCTTACAGATGAGCAAAGAAAGTGACTTCTTGATATGGAGTCTATTTCTGGTGAAGATGCTGTGAACATTATTGAAATGACACAAAGAACTTAAAATATTACATAAGCTTAGTTGCTAAAGCGGTGGTAGTATTTGAGAAGACTGATTCCAATTCTGAATGAAAATCTACTATGAATAAAATGCTGTCAAACAGGAAAAATCTTTTGCTACAAAGAAATCTTTTGTGAAATAAAGAGTCAAGTGATGTAGAAAATTTTATTGCTGTCTTATTTTAAGAAATTACCACAGCTACCCCAGTCTTCAGCAGTCACCAACCCAATCAGTCAGCAACCATCAACATCAAGGCAAGACTCTTCACTGCCAAAAAGATTATAGATCTCCAAAAGCTCATAAAATTCTAGCTTTTTTTTTAGTAATAAAGTATTTTGAAGCTAAGGTGTATACATTGTTGATAGGCATAGACATAACGCTATTACAAACTCAATAGACCACAGTATAGTGTCAACGTAAGTTTTATATACACCAGAAAACCAAAAAAATTCATGTGTCTCACTTTATTACTATTAGCCTCATTGAGATGGTCTGGAACCAACCCCACAATATCTCTGAGTTATGCCTGTAAGTGATATGATAACATTAGACATATACATTACCTACTGCAGAAAAGACTTTTATCCCAATACCAATCATTCAATAGAAACCAATTTTATTCTGTGTATATTGAAGATAGTCTTCTTTAATACATTATAAAGAGTTTACTGCTAATGAAGAGAAAGTATTTATGTGGCTGGGATAAGTCAAGCACTATAATTTGGAATATAGACTATTCATAGAAATATATTATTTACATAGTTACCTTTAGTGAGATTGTGGGAATGAATGGTACTTCATGTTTTTAAAAACATATCATTATGAATATTAAGCTGTTATGCTTATCGTGTATTTTACCATAAAAATTAAAGCAAAAGTCTCAGGTTAGACTTATGTAAAAACTACAAAATCATTTCTAAACGCAACAATGAAGATAATTAAACACTTTTCAGTTGCTTTATACCCTACCAACCAATGTGTTAAAAGTTTTGCTTCAATTGAAAATGTCTCCACACCCTCCCTAATCCTCTAGAATAAGAAAATATTAGAGGCCTTTATGCTACCATGTCCTACTCTTTTATCATCCTAGTCATAATTATAATTTTATGTTCATTTTGATGACTACTTCATACCAATATTTTTCGCTAGACTGGAGGTTCTCTAAAGGTAAGGATAATGCCTTTTAGCTCGGGTTGTCCAGAGTAGAGCACATAGCAAAAACAAATAGTTATTAAATTGTATCACCCTGATATTTTGCTTTGTAGTTTTACTTTGAGGCATTTTTATGTTCTCTTAGAAACATCAGGGGACCAGCAGTTAGCGTAATGGCTATGTTGCTGAACTCTCATGTAGCCAACTGCTGTTCAAGTCCCAGACCCAGTGACTTAAACTCACACCAGGCGCGTGTGTGTGTGTGCCCAAGATCCCAAGAGGACAATGGAGGAGAAGGGATTGAGGTGTGGCAACCCCCCCCCCAGGGGGTGATTTCTTGCTTTCTATGTCTCAGTCTCTCTCTGTCTTTCAGGCAAGTGCATGTGCCCCATAGCAAAAACTTCTCAAAAAAAAAAAAAAAAAAAAAGAAGAAGAAGAAAAGGAAAAAAAGAAACAGCATCAAATAGTTGAATCAGGTGAATACTATGAACTCATTCTCGGAGAGGATTTAAGAAATCAGTCAACCTTTAATTTGATGAGTAAAAGCACAGGGTCCTAGAGGCCTGGTTAGACAGGGAGAAGAACCACATTCCAGGACTCCAGTCTAGCCGGATAATAGGGTCTTATTTCCTTTAGTCATTTGGTAATGAGATATGTTGGACATCTGTCTTTGTGATTTAACCTAGGCTGGCTGAGATGGATTCCTGATTTCTGATCTTCGAGTTTAAGTCTGAGAATTTTTTCAGTGGTTTGGGAAGCACAGTGCTTGAGTGGGCGGGGGTCTGCCCTTCCCTTGAACCAGCATAGTTTCATCCTTTTCTGATTTGGCTCTAAAATGATCTGACTGTATGTAGAAATATCTATGAAATGACAATTTCTAGACTCAGAATAAATGAAAATGTGCTTGTGTCCACCCTCATCACCTCATGTCAAATGTGATAAACATGACACAGTAAGATTTTATTCTTTTTTATAACTTCAAACATCAACCATAATTGAACATTGCAATGAAAACATACACTTAGAACTTATTTGGATATTATGTGAACTATACTGCAGTATAAAAACCATTATGAAAAGAATATTAAAACCATATTTTTTAAATGGGAGGGAAGGGTACTGAACTATAAAACCCTAGGGAAGGAAAGGGCAAAAGACAGCTTATTCCTCCTAGCCTTATTCATTTAACACTTATTCTAAAAAGGATATAAAGGTTAACAAGTGATTATATATCATTTATACATAATCTAGACATACATATTCATGCCTTGGTCTTGATATTCGGTGTTTCTTGGTAGTATCCCTTAAGGACATCAAAGGATCAGCATTTAAAGTCACTTTGATATCTAAAAGTATGCAATTTGTGTCTCATTAATATATACAGGAGGCTGTGTTTTCCCAGGCAAAAAAAGAAGGCATTGCCCAGGGTCTGACATGCTAATGGAGAGGCACGTACTACTCTTGATGAAGATAAAAGTTCTTCTTGGGTCCAGGGACAACATACCAAAAGTCAGAGAACTCTTAATTATCTGAATGACTTTAGCTTTTCATAAGAAGATTCATCAAAATATGCACAAAGAAAACAACCAACCAGAGTGAATACATTCCCTTCCTCTTTCTCTTCACCTACTACTATTTCTAACAGTCTTGAAATGCTCAGCTCTAATGAACAGAATATCCTATTACTATATTTACTGGGGCAGAAAGAAGAAGAAACATTTGTTGAAACTAATCTTCCAAGTAGCACTGATATCACCTGAATGAAGATAAGTAACTTGATCAGAAAAAAATCTAACAGTGGTGGAAGCATTAGCTCATTTATAATCGGACTCTGACAGTCCCAACACTTGCAACCTTGTAAGTGGGGTGAGAGGGAAACATGTAATGTGTAGTTCATTACTGAATGATCCTTCAAGGAGTTAGTCCTATTTCCCTTCGATCAAGACTGGATGAAATGGTGCCTCAGGTCCAGAAAACATAGCACAGAAAACAACTAAGACAGGAGAGTAATAAGAATTAAGTTCACTTAGGCAATTGTAGAATCAAAGTTTAGGAAACTAGATGGGTAAAAGCTAGAAGGTTATTAAAATTACAGTTTGTATTTCTAGGTAAAGATGCACTTTAATCTCAGCTCTGGTGCCTACAAGATGTATGATTTGGGGAGATTATTTAACCTCCCATAGCTGGGTTCATCAACTATAAATAACAATGTACCACGTACGTCACCTGTTTGGGGAAAGACAACATGTTAAAGAGCCAAATACGCTTCCTGGAGCTTTTAGTTCTTTATCCGTACATAAAATATTGACTTCACCTAACATGCTATGGGTGTTGGGGTCTAATGGTAAGATGACCAAAGTTCCAGTTTTAATGGAGTTTAAATTTTAAAAGGGATATAAATGGATTAAATAATAATCATAAGGCTAAATACAACATGACAGTCCCAATTTTAATATTGGGTTGTTGGAAAAGTCATGACTCATTTTTGCATAGAAAAAGACGTCCTGACTTGTTCTGATGACCCAACAGTGTAATTGTAGAGAACTCCAGGGAACATCTAATATTTGATATTTCAGTGCTACAAAGAGTAGAGATAAGATTCTGGGGAAATGATAAAAGAGGGCATTTGAATTACTAGGGGGTGAAGGCAGAACAGGGGTAGAGTGATGAAGAAAGATTCTCTGGGATCGTAGTGAGTCGAACTCGGGAAAAAAGAGTAAGAGCTTATTTGAAAAAGTGATGAGAAAGAGCAGCCCAACCCCAGACAAAAAGGAAGACATAAAGGACAGAGATGGAAAAGGAGAAAAAAGGGGAGAGGACAAAGGATTAAGCACAGGGACAGGAGAATGCCAAGGTGATTAGGGGGTGGGCAATCAAGTAGGCAGAGGATGAGGAGGAGGCTGTATTTAAGGCCCTGTAGGGAACAGATGGAATCTTTGTGGTTATTGCAGGAACAGTGGGAAATGATGAGACTTTCATCAGGAATCGACAGGTGGTGTGGCGGTTAAGGTGCTGATTTCCCACGTGGCTGACAATGGTTCTAGTCCTGGACTTGCTGATTTTCTCACTTTCTCTCTCTTATGAGCTCACGTACCCTATAGCAAATTAAAATAATAATAATAAAATTAAATAATTATTAAAAAGAGACTTTTATCAAATTTGATTAAAATTGCATTATTAGTATATTTTTTAAAAAATTATTCTGCCAATAACATTTGAATAGATGCAGGAGACCTGAGGATACCCAGTTGTGGAAGTTACCTCTGTCAGGTTATTGTAGTTGAAGAAGTGAAGTAAAAGCAGAGAAAAGAAAAGCTGCCAAAGCAGATTAGTATGTAGTAGCTCCAACTCAGTGATGTAGAAAAAAATCATGATTTAGGAGATCTCTCTCTCCCATATCCCATCTTGCACTAGATCCCAGTGTTTTTAATTTTCTATATTTTTGATGGAGTCTTCTTTATTCAAATATCTCTAAGAGGCATCTGAGAGGACTTCAAAATGCTTGTGAAAAACTGGACTTAACGTATAAGTTTATTTTAGTACAAAAAAATAATGAAATCCATTGAATCCATTTAGAATATTGAATTTTCCTCAGATGTATTAAAGACCCCCTCATATAGCATAGCATATCACTCACACTATGCAAATTGATTTTACCAAATTATATTATTAGCTTAAGATCTTTGGGTTCATTGGTATAAAATTAATACCCAAAATTGGAGGCCAGAGTACTAAGCACAAGAGAATAGGAGATTAATTGCTCTTTAGCATTTACTTACAGTTCGGTATGCCAACAGGAGCATATAAAAAGATTGTTTTCTATGTAGTTGATATTTAAATGTAACATGAACAGTTAAATTAAGTGCCATGACTTATTTAAAGAATTAGAGAAAGGGCTTGAATAAACTTTTTTATAATAAGAGTAGTAACATTTTAGGCTACTTGCTACCACAATAAATGCATTACAAGCATTCTCTCTTTCTTTTTTTTCTTTTTTATTTTTTTAGAGAGTGATTTTTGCTATACTGTGTGTACACTCACCAGAGAGACAGAGAAAGACAGAAAGCAAAAAAATCACCCCTCCAGGCAGGATGGCCACACTGCAATCCCTTCCCCTCCACTCTCTCAGGATTTGGGGCATGCATGGGAACATGCTTTACATGAATTTCAAGCCACCAGGTCCGGAACTCCAACTGCTGTTGGCCATGTGGGGACCTAGCAATGTGACTATTATACCATCCGCTGGTCCCACAAGCATTCTTTCATGAGTTCTTCCCAAACCCCAGTGACTTATACACTTATCATTCCATTTTACAGATAAGGAAATGGAGGATTTCAAAGTTAAAACATGATCTAAGGACTTAGCTAATACTCAATGGAAAAAGCGACTGAATCCAGACAGTCTGAATCTAGAGTAGGTGCTTTCTACCTTGTACTTTGTGCTGGCTCCTTGTTTCAACATAAATGTGCCTTTTGTTCAACCCATTCTTTGTATCTTGTAGGTGAATGGGTGTACTGATTCAGCCCAACATTCTGCTTCCTTTCTGTACTCTAACTTTAAAGCTCTTTTTCCTTCCTTCTTTTCTGTCTCTCTTGTTCTTTTTAATCTCCTCCTCTATTTTTTTCTTGCTTATTGAGGCTGCTAAATTTAAAGCTCTCATTTCTCCTCTTTTGTAGGCGCTTTTTTGCACCTCATTTCATCTGTCTCACCTGATTGATCTCTCCTCCTCTGATTACACTCCCATCATGTCAGGTTTGACTTGCAGCTAGATGCTTCAATCATAGGCCTTCACAGTGATGATCATCACCTCCAGGAATCTACTTGCAGTCACCAGTGTTTGTAGACCTAAGAGTTATTCCATCTCTGACCTACATCTGAATTGTGAAAGTGAGTCACCATTCGGATATCCTGGATAGCTGCGAGTCAGGAATGAAAACAAAGCCCTCTGTTCCAAAAGTAGACGTGATCATCTATTTTTAAAGTATAATAAAATAGAAAATATCAACTTTCAACTACTTGTTTTGATTATTCCCAATGAAATGGCACAGTGCATTTTTTTTTCCTTTTCAATTCAAAAACTTAAAATAGAATCAACTATTGTTTTCTTAATTACAGCAAGAGATTTATATATAATCTGGGACTGCACCATACTGTGAAACTGGGAGAAAATCATAAATGGTC
Source organism: Tupaia belangeri chinensis (assembly GCF_000334495.1). Lineage (NCBI taxonomy): Eukaryota > Metazoa > Chordata > Mammalia > Scandentia > Tupaiidae > Tupaia > Tupaia belangeri. The sequence goes on from NW_006160032.1 coordinate 2,773,893, forward strand.
AGCACTGAAGTGTCTTGCCTTTTCCTGTTTTCATGAAATATGCAGTATGAAGTGATATTAACAAAGTTGCTTTAATAGCATCCATCTAATTTATTCCGAGTGAGAAGTAAAATCATTATTCAAGTACTCTGCTTGTCAATGTACAAGACTTAAAGAGTCTGTTTCCCTCCCGTTCAAGATGGAAGCAGGTGACTCCAAGAAAGAAATTGTAATACATAACTGAGCCAAAAAAAATGTTAAGAATAATGAAAATTTCCCCATTCATTCCACCTTCCACCAGTAAATTTGGTGCTGTCTCATGTGACAACTTTATCATTTTCACTACGAACACAATGCTGGCAGAGAGGAATGTGAAATGAACCCCAAACTCTGCTAGTTCAAGTATAAACCATACTGGTAATACATGTGTAATAAATATTTATCAACCCCTCAAGAATTTGTAAACAGGAGTATCAGATAGGAAGGCTGTTATCTTCCCTATCATTAGCAAAATTTCTTGTTAGAGTTATTTGTTGGCATTGTTCTATGTTGATACTTCTTATGAAAATAAAAATTAGAAACAAAATTTTAAAGAACTCTTAATCTTGACACTGTATTTGAGATTTTTGCTGATGGAAAATATAAGAAAAAGAAAAGCAGGGATAAGGTAGGGAGACAGGGAAATACTAGGTGGAGGGGTAGGTGGGAAAAAAGAAACTAACCGTACTAATATCAAAGCTCTGTTAATGATGCCTTGAAATATGAACCTAGAGAGCCCCAATACAGAGCATGTTTCCTTTCCTCCTGGGCCACACAAGCTTTTTCCACTTGAAAGTGCCAGCCATTCTCCTTTTATGACTTTGCGTGCCCAAAATGGTCTGGTATGCTCTTGTCTTTGAATGTTCAGCTTGCTTATTTCTCTGCTGTCTTTGGATCTTTACTTAAATGTCACCTTGTTGGTGTGGACCACCATGTTCCCTGATTTAAAATTGCCATCTGTAGTCCCTCCCCCGGCCTGGACCTGTCAAAATTCTTTTTTTTAATTATTTTATTGAATTTTATTTATTTACTTATTTTAATTTGACCAGAGAGGGAGAGGAGAGAGAGAGATTGGGAAAGTGAGAAAGCAAGCCACTGGGTTCAGTCCTCGAACTGTGGTCAGCCATGTGGGAGTCCAGCACCTTTAACCACCACGCTACCTGCCAGCCCCAACCTGTCAAAAGTCTGACATTTATTTCATGTTTTTTTTTTATAGTACCTTGTGCTTTTGATATTATCTAACTGTGTTGTATGTGAAGGGTTAAAAATGTCTAGAAATAAACAAAAGAAAAGAAAAATGAACATAGTAGTGATTCAGATATGTTTGGTGATGTGTGAAGAAGAACAAAAGAAAAGAAAGAGTGAGATATTTTGTTTTTTAATGAAATAAAGAAAGAACAAAAAATTGAGGGATTGCCCAGTGTTGCAACGGTTAAGGGAACTAGACTCCACATGGCCAGCCTAGATTTGAATCCTGCCCTGTTGTTAACCTGAAAAGAACACTGTGCCCCGAATCATGACCGATGGAGAAGTGAGGAAGGGTCTGTGGTACGACTGTGCCGTAATGGGGGGAGTGCTCTTTCCTTCTTCCTGTCTCTCTGACTCTCTCTGAAAAGTGTACGTGTCCTCTGGCAATTAAAAAAACAAAACAAAAAACAAAGATGAAACATAAAATATACAGTACTAAGGAAATTTTTAAAATTATTTTTGAGATGATAAAAAAAAGACTATTGAAGAATTCTTCCTACTGCTTCCTAATGAACCAGAGAATAGCCACGAATAAACAATATCTGTGAGGGGGAAGTGTTTTGTTTAGTTCCTGAAAATGTGGAGAGCATCAAATTTTGTATCTCCCACGATCACCATATTTAATTCACAAAAATTAAACGTAGTTGGGAGGTTCTGAACAGATGGCTCTTGGCTGAATCTTACCACCAGATGTGTTTTATTAGGTGATGACGGCAATTTTAAATTTATAAAATGTGGAAGACTTCAGCTGAGCCATCAGCTGTCCACTTACTCACAAGCGTCCTACACATGACCTCCTGCTTGTGCTTGTCACCCGCAAAGCCCCCCCCCATGCATTTGAATCTGCTCCTTCACATCTGCCCTTTGAGTCACCATGGGATAGTCCCTCCTCGCTTAGGATCAAAACACCAAAAGGGAATCAACACTTTAAACATTGTGTGTAAATCCTATGTTTCATTTAATCCAATAAAAAGTTATGCAGCCAACTGGTTATTCTTCTTAGATCTGCAAGAGTCCGGGGAAGTTTCTGTAGTTTACAAATAAAGTGAATTTATTCATAAGATTATTGTTTGAATAAATACAAATGTCAGTGTACCAAAACCCTCTCTTGAACTGACATATTATCAGGTGAATTCTTTAACAGAATTCACCAGACTGTGTAAGTTTAGGGTCTCATGAAAACCCTGTTCTTCTGTCTTAGAAGAAATCCAGAGGAAACGATTTACTACTGGAAATCTAGTTCATTTGACAAATTTTTCCCAAGAGAAAACGTTTATGATTTCATTTTTCTATTAACACAGTGACAGGTGAAAATATATACAGGGCCATCCTGTGATGTTGCAGTTAAAGTGACTAGATCCCACATAGCAACTTCACAATTCAAGTGCTGGGCCTGGCAATTTGAGAAACGTGCCAGCCCTTATGCATGCATACTATAAACACCGAAAGGAGAGAGGAGTGGAGAAGGGATTGTGGTGTGACCATGCTCTGTGGAGGTGACTCTGTCATGTTCTCTCCTCTCGGTCTCTCTCCAGCAAGTGGATGCATCTCTTGGCAAAATTTAAACAAAGTAAAGATACAGTGATTTTTCTTTCTTCCAACAATCTTTCACAAACATCACTGTAAATGTCGTGCCTAAATGTTGCTAGTTTTCCTTCTTTGTTGTTGTTTTTGAGAGGTTTTTGCTATAGGGCTCGTGCGCTTGCCAGAAAGACAGAAAGAGACAAAGAGGCAGAAAGCAAGAAATCACCCTCCAGGGGCGGATGGCCACGCTACAATCCCTTCTCCTCCATTCTTCTCTAGGGATCCTGGGCATGCACGCACGCACATGCGCCGGGCGGGAGTTTAAGCCACCGGGTCCGGGACTCGGCTACATGGAAGTTCAGCGACATAGCCATTACACTAACTGCTAGTCCCTTATTTTCCTTCTTAATCTTCCACAAAACTTTGCTGCCCACGTGTTAAAGGCAGGGTGTCACTAGATAGGAGAGTGATTGAATTTGGTCTTTTGAGTCAGGTCGGAGCTTTTCCCAACTTCTACTGACAATTCCTCATTGTTTTAAACCAGGTTTTCTCCTGCATTTATAACTTCTGCCAAAATAACCACAAGCAATAATCCCAAATGAAGCACAACCATATGGTTTTTTTAAAAAGAAAAACAAAACTATTTTTTATTAGGAAAAAATATCAGCCTTAATACGTATGCACAAATGAGCTTCTAAGGAAGACAAAATTACAGTTAAGAAATTTAGGTAATGATGACACAAGTAAAAAAAAAAAAGACCAAAAAACAGCCAAAAGTTTACATTTTAACAGAAGTTTAAATTAGTCATTTCAAATGTCATTCTATAGAATGTCACTGAAAATGAGTAAACAAGTTAATTAGTTTGGTTTTCTTTGTTTCTTCCTTTGCTAAATCCAGGCAAATAAAATGTGATTCCTAACGCAAAAATAAAGAAAAAAGCTGCTTATCCCCCCTAATCCCAAATTTCCTAATTTAAGGTCTTTCAGTCTTTTGACGCTGCTGGTAACGTGTTCATTCAAACATAAATGTGATCAGCATCAAAGGCTTAACGTTCAGATTAACCACTTTTTGGCATCTCACCTCTTTTTAGTTTGAACTTGGAATCTCCTCCATGTACAGACCACTAATGAGAAAATCCTTGCTTATGAATTCAGTTCAGAATGGGAGCAGTTTTCCCCCTCTCTCCTTTTGCATAATGTCTGCTTTGAAGTCAGGCAGTCCAAGAAAGTGATTGATCTCACCCAAGTTCATAACTTTTTCAAAGTACTGCCGATATCATTAAATTTTAATTAACCCTTTGAGCTCCTTCTATGATGTAAAGATGAGGGAACATCAAAGGCCCATGTGTTGGAGCAGCAGTGGCATCTTTTGTGCCCACATAGCTTTTTAGAAGATATCTAAGATGCAAATATTTCAATGGGATCTTCAGCTTATTATTTTTCTGTGTGTGACATTGTTATGCTATTGCAGGGGTAGACCTGAAATCTATTGTTAGTCTTTCAAAGCTGGTTATTTAAGCATTGCTGTATTAAGGGCTTAGAAGTGGCATATCCTTCCACCTCTTCTACATAAAGCATTGTAATCAAGGAGTCTGTTTAAAATGTCACTCAGTTGGTAGTTTCTTGTGTTGTTGTCCTTCACCAGCTCTCATTCATAATTAATCTTATTTCCATCTTATGGCCTGGTGTGTAATATTTGGCATACGGTCTTAAAAGGGGACGGTTACATTTAAATCTGTTGAACGAAGAAACCAAGGTAGAAAAGCAATTGTTATGACAGAGGTTGTGGGATTTGAGGCTGCAGGTAGAATGTGGAAAAGAGCCTTTCTTGAATCATTCAGCAAATATTATTAAGTGTATACACGCTTAAGTGCCAGGCACTGAGGTCGGAGTTGCTGCTTTCATTAAATGTGCATTCTAGTGAAGCATAGTTTGCAGACCCAGACATTCACCTTCTGTGCTTCATAGTACTGCTACTAGTCACTATCAAATTGTTTTTTTCTTTTTTTGGAGAGGTTTTCGCTATAGGGTGCAGCGCTTGCCAGAAAGAGACAGAGAGATAGAAAGCAAGAAATCACCCTCCAGGAGGGATGGCCACGCCACAGTCCCTTCTCCTCCATTCTCCTCTTGGGATCTTGGACATGCACACACACATGCCCAGTGTGAGTTTAAGCCACTGGGTCCAGGACTTGAACTGTGGTCGACTACATGGGAATCCAGCAACATAGCAATTACACTAACTGCTGGTCCCACTATCAGATTTTATATGAGTTGTATTTTGCCACAACAGATCATTTTTGGAAGAGTTTTTTGAATGTCTCCTAGTCCAGTGATGTCTATTAGGCTAGTAGGCCATTTTAACAGATTCAAGGAACCCAGAATCCTAATCCATGCACAAAACAATTGATAAAATCTCAGGTGATAAATAGGAGATGAGAAACTTGTATGAATGGGCACAGGTGATACATTCAATTTTGCCTCAGTTTGCTCACACATCCACCTGTTTTTCTACTCTTGATAAAGCTTAAATGAGATAATATACATAAGTGTTTGAGTATTACTGTCTTATAAATAGTAAGACTATTAGATTTTTTGGGGGGAGGAGGTTTTTGCTATAGGGTACATGCACTCGCCAGAAAGTCAGAAAGTGAGAAATCAACCCCCACGGGGAATGACCATGCTGAAATCCCTTCTCCTCCCTTCTTCTCTTGGGATCTTGGGCATGCATGCACGTGTGCCCAGCATGAGTTTAAGCCACCGGGTCCGGGACTCGAATCATGGTTGACTACATGGGAATCCAGCAACTTAGCCATTATGCCAACTGCTGTTCCCAAGATTTAAGTTTGCTATTTAGGTCCTAGAAAATTTGACTAGAAAATATTTCCTTTTTTCTGGTGGCCTTTTTCTCCTGCCATTTCTCCTTTAATGTAAATATCCACCATCACAATTTTCTCTCTGAAGTTCTAGGGGAGGAAGAGAAGTGATGAAAGTCCTGATTGCTTCACTTCTTCAGAAGTAATGATAAGCTCATTTCCCAAACCCTAATGCACATTTGGCCCTTTAGGGTCACTTTAATCAAGGCATCATCGCAGATGATGCGTGTCTACCAAAATGAGATTTTGTGACCTACTGAAATGAACATGAGCTGGCCTTGCATGTGGGGTGTCTGACTTAGTGAGCTTCATGTTTATGAGATTTAAATTAAACCTGCATATGTTATTAGGGGAAAATTAAACAATTTTACCAATAATTAAAAAATAGTTGATCATTTTCTTCTTCAATAGAGTTTGAGCCAATTGTACTGAGGATAATTTAAATACTGAGCTGTTAAATACCTTAATGATTCTAGGATTCCTGGAAATGACAAATGCATACTATACAGTAAATTTGAAGCAATGCAACCGTCTGGGCTCAAGATATAGATTAACCCTTGTGACAGACAGATGCTTCTAATATAAACAGTATATCCTGACCACACTACACAGGTTTTCCTTTTTTCCCCTATATTTGAAGAGAACATCAGATACATTAATTCTAGAAGGATGTCTGTTCTAGAAAAGAACAAGGAGAATGAAGGAAAACTAAAATTGAAGTACAAGTTGATAACAGTAAGAGGAAAATTCCTATAAAAGCTTGAGCCTTTTGCCTTATATTTCGTGGTGTTGAAAACTAGCCAGCTGATAAGTCTTAATGCCAGTCAATGTTTCATATTCTTTTCACTGTGTTTTGTCAAGTTGTTAATTATATGCAGATTGTCTTACATTTGTTCATCATAGGGAATAAGAATGGTTATCATGGAGAATCGGTCCAGGTTGCTCACAATATGCAAAAGCCGTTCATAAGAAAATTGTAAAAAGACCAAAAAAGGAAAATAAACAAATTAGTGCAGTAAAGGGTTTTAGCTAGAACCCCCAAAAAGGATCTGTTAAGAACTAAATTTCATATTGATATATAAGATGGAAATAATTTGGGGCACACATACAAAATGAGCTTAAAATAGGTTTTAGATATCTGCGAACATATGGTGATCTATGAATGCGTGGCAAATGGGACTCACTAAATAATATGTCTATTCCTCCTTGGCTCTCTAGTTTTGTTCTATCAAAGGAAAGCCAGAAGAGATTATGATTAAAGTTATTCTGAAGGAACAAAATTCTGAGTTGTAGATTATAAGCTTTGGTCTATTCGCTTTCTGACTTTCCACTCACCCTTGGCACTCAAGGGCAAGATAATGCTTACCCTTACTGCCATGTGACTACCCAAGTAGCCAATGCCACGCTGCGGGACAGGAAGAATCACAGTAACTCTGTAACAGGACTCGGGGTGTTGATTTCTGGAACAGGGAGGGCTTTTTGGTGCCTACTTATTTTAAAGTAGACACCCTCCTGGAGTTTAATTATCATCATAATAATCCTGTTGTTTCATTTTTACTAATACTGCTAAGTAATAATGAGAAGATCTTCTAAAGTTTGTTAAAAAGTGGAATAAAGGAGTTTATTTGGATGCAGAAACATTTTTGGAATCCATATATTTTTTAATTATATATATTTTTTTTTTTCCATGACATTTTTGAAAACTCCTCACACATTTCAGAAATTGCACCAGAAGTTTCAAATACATTACTTCACTCAGTATCAGAATGATATGCATGAGATCATCTCCATTCTACAGGTCCTCAAACTAAAGAGCTAGTAGTGAAATATCTTGCCCAGGACAAACCATAGTGAAGTTGAGTTATTTTTAACCAAAGGCTTTATTTTTATTTATTTGTAGTTATCTAATTTTACCAACTTTTCTTCTGTCTCTAATTCCTTAGATGTTTTTAATGTTATGCAGAAGTCAGCATCCTATTATTTAGCTGCATTATATTTCGTAAATAGGTTATGGTTTTCCTCTCTCTATTTCTATTTGTTACTCTTTCTACCCAATACCCTCCACTCTCATTGCTGCCGAAGTGACACGTTTTTAAACAACAGAAACTCACCAATATTTTTTTCTCAGCTTCCCTAACACCATTTCCTCACACAGACTCTTCTGGTCTTGTGACTCAAGTGGGTCTTCAGGCAGAAGCCACCAGCAGGCTTCCTTCCTCTGACCAGAGCAATTATTTTGGAGATGTACATGTGACTCCACCAAATCCATCTGAGTCCTCTCCGAAAGTCTGGCATCATCTAATAGTCTTTTTCATTCCAGTAGGGAAACTTAATTTAGAGCCCTCTTTCCTGCCTTGTGAAAAAACCTTTCTGAGAATCTATTTATTTAGAAGCAGAGCTGGAAAAAGAAATCTGGTAGATAAGATTGAGACCCTGGATCCAGCTTTTCCTGAAACAGTCATAGTTCTCCAGTTACACAGGGCAAATAAAATTGCCACCCCGTATTTTTTGCCTAAATTTGTGTTGCATTTGAAATTTCTGTTGCTTCTGACCAATGCTGTTATTGATCTATTATAACAATTTTGGTCATAATTATTTATTACTTCCCTAAATAGCCCAAGCATATTTCTGTACTTCCAAAATGCCTCTGAACTCTATTTTTAAAGAGTCATTTTGGTTTGATTTGTGTCAATTCAATAGACTATAACTTCTGAACAGCCTTATTCTTTCTCATACTCACTTACGCTACTAAGCATATGCTATGTATGCTATAATTAATTTAATTCAATAAAATAAAATACCAGTATAAGCACCGTAGAAGATATTGAGATTAATATTAAATAAAACCTGAGACCTACTTTTGAGACGCTTAAAATCATTTTGTGGGATGACATACAGGCAGGTGGTAGAGAATGCAGGAAGCAAATGACTTTTACACAGGCTAGAATGAGAGCAGGGAAAAGATGCTCATATTTAATGAGTGCTCATTATGTGCAAAGCACAGTGAGCTAAAAGCCTAGCATACATTATCTCATGAAATTCTAAAAACCACACTATAAACATTTTACAAATTTTCTTATTGAGCAAACTGAGACTCAAAAGAGGTCATTAATATGACCAAATTTCTATTCCGTATGGTATTTGTTGAACTAGTGTCATCTCTGGGAGAGAAATCTGGGGAAGACTGAGCAAAAATGCGTACTTTGGTTTTTCTCAAACAGGAGGGCTGAGAGCTGGTGAATGAATGCTACTTGGAGTCAAGAAGGGAATGCAGTGTAGACAAACTGGTACCCAGTGAGGTCATGCCTAAAACACAAGATGGAGGCAAACCAGGAAAAGGGTTGTAGATTCAGAAGTAAGTGCACCAATACATGAAAAAATGCCAGTATAAGCAATCCAGACCTAAGGTCATTAGTGAGTTGCAGGTTTTGAGCTAATTTGATGTTCTGACTATGAGACTCAAGAATGTCCTGGAGACAGAAAATAATCTTAAGGGACTGGACACCCAATTAAAGCTAATAAAGGGGAGAAGAGGAGATTGGCCAGAGTCTCCCTCCAAACTCCTGATTCATTTCCACTTAGCCAGGTGCCTTAAGTGTCTAAGAGAAATTCCAAGTGTTACAGGTACTCAAAGGAAATAGAGATGTATTTAGAGATTTAGAAGGAGGCAGTTTTAGAAATGAATGTCAAGAGATGCCTCATATCTTACCAGAAAGAAATACATAAAAATAAAGGCCACTTCGAGCAGGAGAAAAAAAAAAAACTAGCAAGAACTTAAACATGAGAAATGCATAGACTGAGTAATAGTGGACATGAGAGTTAGTTCAAGAAAACATTTCTGAAAGAAAAAAGCATAGCTTGTCTTCAGAAAGCCTAGCATCTATGAGTGAGTTTTCTCCAAAACCACATCTGTAGCCTGTAGCTCTAAATCATGGGTCTGAATTTGAAAACTTATTTGATCTTCAGATTTTGCTTTTGTTTTTCTTAGTCATTATGAGTTGTGTCACTAGATCATGGGATAGGCATAAAATTAAATACCCTCAGCTTTGAAGCTGCCTTTGAAAGTTATTCCTTATGTGCAAATCTATCATCTTAGATACAGGAGAGTAGAAAAAATTTTGAATTAAAAATTTGAATTAAGAGTTGAATGGGGCCAGCAGTTGGCATAATAGCTATGTCACTGGACTCCTATGTAGTCGACCACGGTTTGAATCCTGGACCTTGTGGCTTAAACTCATACCAGGCGCAAGCGCGTGCGTGCCCAAGATCCTGAGAGGAGAATGGAAGAGAAGGGATTATGGCGTGGCCAACCCCCCTGGGTGGTGATTTATTGCTTTCTGTCTTTCTGTCTTTCTCTGTCTTTCTGGTAAGTGCACATACCCTATTGCAAAAACCTCTCAACAACAAAAAGAAGGCACACTCTACTGTTGAGCATAGAGTCATGTAAGTACCACACGCTAACTGATTATGCCACTGGAGCAGCTAGCATAATGCTTATTATATAATAAGTTCCTAACACTCATTATTATCATTGTTATTATTCCTAATTTAATTATGGTTCAGAAAATTAAGTGCTCTATCTGCTTCTAATTAGGGAATCTTATACTTCAAGATCTATACTAGGAACATTAGGGGCCAGCAGGTGGCATGGTGGTTAAGGATGCTGAACTCCCACATGGCCAATTGCAGTTTGAGTTCAAACCTGGTGGCTTGATTTCTCACTTCTTTTCTCTCTCTGTCCCTCTCTGGTCAAATTAAAACAAATAAAGAAAGATAGTTCTTTAAAAAAAAATACTATACTAGGAACATTTAACAAAAGACTTTTAAACCTTTGTATAAATAGAGGTTATTTATGTTATAAATGAGAAAGCTGAGACACAAAATTAGATCAAAGATTTACCCAGACCAGTCCTTTTTGGGGGAATTCACCAGTATACTACATGGACCATCATCTTTCCAGCCTCCAATATTCATTGAGTTTCATTGCTGCCTGCTAGTTTTGCAGCCAGCACCAACTTTTCATTTATGTCATTAATATTCATAGCAGCACTTCACTTTTAGGAACAAATTTCTGTATCAGTTAACTTCAGATAAAATTACGATGAGGTAGCAAATACCTCCTAATTATCAATAGCTTACAACTATTACAACATTACACTGTGACTCTTCTCCATGTGTCTTATTCGTTCTAGGACTCATGCTGGAAAAGTTGTGCCTAGCTTGGATATACTGGCCTTGTGACAGAGAGGAAAAACTCTTAAAAAATACACAAACGTTTTAAAGCTTCTAAGCAGGAAACTGTTAGTTCAGCTCATAGTTCCTTGGTCAAAGCAAGCAGCATGGCCAGCTCTAATGGCTATGGCTTGGAGAAGTATACACTTCTCACCAGGTTAGTAAATAACAGTCGTAACAATAACTTTACCAACAAGACATGGGTATTAATTTGTATGGCAGGCAGAAGTCTGGGATGGCCCCTCAGAGTCCTCACACCCTGTAAATAATTGTAGTGACTATAAATATGATGGATTTTCTTCCCACAATTAGATTGTTATATGGCACAGGTATTTTTGTTTTTAGAGGGTTTTGGCACAGGGTGTGTTGTATGTACTCACCGGCGTGACAGAGAGACAGAGACAGTGAGCGGGAAGTGAATAATCACCCCCACCCACTGTTGGGATGGCCTTGCTCCAATCCTATCTCCTCCTGATTCTGAGCATGCAAGATCCTGACCAATGCACCCGGTGTGATTTTTAAGCCACCAAGTCTGGGAATTAATTGAACCATGATCTGCTATGTGGGAGTCCAGTGACATAACTACTGCACCATCTGCTGGTCCCTGACACAGTTATTTTTAAGAACAGATAAGTTGTCCAAGTAGACCTGACCAAATCACACAAACTCTTTAAATCCGGGGCTAGAGGTTTCAGAGAGAGGAAATGATATTGGAAGCACCAGGGGGATTTGATGGAAGAATCCTCGGTTGCTGCTTGCAGAAGGAAGGACCACAGGGCAAGAAATACAGGTGGTCTCTAGGAGCTGAATGAGACCACTGGTTGAAAGCCAGCTGGGAAGTGGGGATCTCAGTTCCACAACTGGAAATCGAGTCTTAGTCCTACAACTGGTACTTCGGCCAAGTATACATGAAAAAAAGAGCTTTTTCCCCAGAACTTGAAGAAAGGAATGCAACCTGACAGACATCTTCATTTCAGCTTTCTAGTACTCTGAACATAGAACATGGCCACTCTGGACCCAGATATCTGGCTCCCACAATAAATGTGGGGTGGTTTTAAGTGGCTGCATTTCTGATAATGTGTTATGTAGCTACAGAACAATAAGCCATATTACTCTGTTACTTAGCACCTGTCTGACTTTAAGTCAATATTATGGCTTCTCCAAGTCCTAGTTCGCTCATATTTACAAATAAAATATCTACTGCATAAATTCGATATTGTCATACTAGATAAGGCAAAATGTGCAAAATTGATTGTAAATGAAGTGCTATGAACATGTAACAGATTGACATCATTTATAGCATATTTTAGCCATTTCGGTTTATAAAGCAATTGCATATAGAATTCATTAATTTTCCTATGATATCGCACCAAATTCAGAAAAGACAGAGGAAAGGGACAGAAAAGAAAAGAATATTAAATAGGCATTAGATTAAGGCAGTCAAAGGTTTGATTTTAATTCAGCCACTGGAAAGGCTACGGGAATTTAAGTATATACTTAATCTCATTGAATCCTCATTTCTTTAAGTATAAAACACATATCCAGAAGGTGTATTGTTGATGATTAAAGGAGGCACACATTTATTGTTCTCTGTGTAGGCACATACAGTGCACTTAATATTAATTCATATCATTTATAAGTTGATTAATACTTCCTATAAAATATCTACAGCATAGATATCTCCATTCTCTTTCCGTCTTGTCCTAGACCAGGTCACGTTATCTATGGAGGTACAAACTCAAAATGGAATCTAGCAGACTGATACAGTGGGCATGTTGGCTTCAGGCTTAATCTGGATGGAAACATTCCCCACTCCTCACATCCTCAGCTTTCAATTATGGGTTTTATATTGAAGTTCAGTGAGCATCACAGATAAGCTCTCTTGATTAAGATCATTAAAGAATTCTTTATCTTTAGTTCAATGGCATCTTGCCTACAGATTTATTAGACTGGTTTTTTGGTACGCTGCCTATTTCAGGGAGGAAGTATTCCACAACCACATACGGGCAGGATAAAGATTAAGCACAACTGCCAATTGCACATAAGGAGTCTGATGCGTTCCTATCACCAAAAGGGATCTGTAGAGTCTGATATCCAGGAATAGGAAGGAACTTGAGAAAATGTAAAAACCAGCCTCATGGACTGTGTCAGGCCAGGTGGCATCTGTTTGGGATGTGGAGGCACCCAAGATGTGAGTGCTTTGGGCATTGTCTTGTTACCAGGCTATAGTCTGACCTCCAGTAGGGCCGGCACCCTTCCTTTTCTGCCACAAGATGCATCATCTTCTTCCCTCCAGGAAGTTTTTCCCACTCAGTCTCTTGCTGTATAATAAGAAACTTTTTTCTCTTGATATGTTTATGAAATGGATAATTTACCAGTGAATCAAATATTTATTGAACACCTCCAGGGGGCAAAGGATGTTGTCAGACACAAAAGAAACGGAGACATCAAGATAAAAATGTTGTCTTGATATACATGACAATTTGGTTGAGCTAAGAAATATTTTAATCAAGGTAGAACTAAAATGATAAGGAAATATATAAATGTCTCAGCGTATTTCTCAGACCCCTGGCATCAAAATTGACTGGTGATTCTTATAAACAGTATATTTTGAGAATTCCATCACTATATAATAAAAATCAATTATATGATCATGAAAAAAGAAATGCTACACAGAACCAAAATAAAGGACTTTAATTTGAACATGTCCTCACTAAGAGATGAACAAATGAGCGAATGAATATATGAAAAATAGATTTTAAGAAATATCCAAATTAGCAGAGGTTATCAGGGAAGGTAGTGATGGAAATATGAATAAGCAATTAGCTAGATTCATGACTAGCAGAGGAAATGGCATAGAAATTCTACGACATTAATAATAATGTTATTATAGATGGGCATTTTTATCTCTTTTTATTGCCAAAATTATGGTCAACGTGGAGAGCCTGAAAGCACGAAACATTTTTTTGTTGTTGTTGTTTAAGCATTCATGGTCATAATCTTCCTTTTTCTGAGGACACATTAAATGAAAATAGTGAAGTCTAAATTATGGCATGCATTCACATTAAAATATATTTTAAAAAACCAAATGAAAAGAAACTTGATGGTTATATGGTATTCCAGGTTAACAATGTAGTTATTTCCTTGAGATGAAAGGCAAATATATGTGATTGCCAGACAGACGATTCCTTTCATGCTGATGTATTAGAAATTCATTTTTTAAAGCAGACATTTCTATAAGAACCTTTCCCTTCAACCTCAGATTCCTTTTTTTTTTTACTTTAAATTTTTTAGTAAACACTTTTAATGGAAGCAGTAGCAGCCAAGCACTTATTTGAAAAATACATTTGAATTAGAAATGTCTGCACTTGTTTTTTTTGTTTGTTGTTCTGTATGTTTACATTTTACATTTTGCCAAAATAAGACGATATTCTGATAATTACAAAACAAAAGAATTAGAACTTCTCATGCACTACACTGCTAGAAAAGAACTTATTACTTATGAGCATGTGGTGCTGCATTTAATTTTTATTTTTATTAGTGCATTGATCATAAAAATTATATGTATGTGTGAAAAAATAGCAAATTCAGTGAAAATGGTCTTGCTCTTACCATAATCTCATGACCCAGACATAATTATTGTTAATTATAATTCTACATGTCAACATCTCTATATGCATTAAAATTATGGCATGCATTCACATTAAAATATATTTTAAAAAACCAAATGAAAAGAAACTTGATGGTTATATGGTATTCCAGGTTAACAATGTAGTTATTTCCTTGAGATGAAAGGCAAATATATGTGATTGCCAGACAGACGATTCCTTTCATGCTGATGTATTAGAAATTCATTTTTTAAAGCAGACATTTCTATAAGAACCTTTCCCTTCAACCTCAGATTCCTTTTTTTTTTTACTTTAAATTTTTTAGTAAACACTTTTAATGGAAGCAGTAGCAGCCAAGCACTTATTTGAAAAATACATTTGAATTAGGAATGTCTGCACTTGGTTTTTTTGTTTGTTGTTCTGTATGTTTACATTTTACATTTTGCCAAAATAAGACGATATTCTGAAAATTACAAAACAAAAGAATTAGAACTTCTCATGCACTACACTGCTAGAAAAGAACTTATTACTTATGAGCATGTGGTGCTGCATTTAATTTTTATTTTTATTAGTGCATTGATCATAAAAATTATATGTATGTGTGAAAAAATAGCAAATTCAGTGAAAATGGTCTTGCTCTTACCATAATCTCATGACCCAGACATAATTATTGTTAATTATAATTCTACATGTCAACATCTCTATATGCATTATATTCACTAAATAAATATTCAAACACTTGCTTCCCCCCCTCCCGCCTCACTTTACCAACATATATTGGATATTTTTCTAAACACTTTTGTCCTTCAGCAAGAACAGAGCCTTGGAAAAGAGTATGAAATGAGAAGACTCATTACTCTAATATGAATTATACCTAAATCAGATTGGCTGGAAAACAAATGGCTAGTTCGTGTTCAACTGCTGGTATGCATCTCAATGATAGTTGGCTGCATTTGCAGTGAATTCAGGACTGCTCCTGTGAAAACTGTGCACAGCCCCAAATAATCAATTCTAAATCTTGTTAATAGTGTTATTAGTCACATTATTGTAAGCTTCAGTTCAATTATTAAGAAATATTAATAGGCTTATTGTAATTGTTATACTAGTAAAATGATCTAATGCCATTATGGTAACCGAAGACCAGCCAGCATATTATTCTGGAGTTTCTTAGCGGGAAAATTGTTTAGAGACTTATATCACCATTACCTTGTTCCTCTGAAAGAAATTTTCTATGGGAAACCAATTTTCCCCACACACAGATACAATCTGGCACAGTGGTATGGTATAGTCATTAAAGGTAGACGTATTTTAAAATATTGCTGAAACTAAAAGCATTTTGTGTGCTCAGTGCATTACTGAAAGCATTGGGTAAGGAAAAAAACTAACATTAATATTGTTCTTTATGGTTTACAATGTGTTTTTGTATGACTTTTTCATTTAATGAAAAGAATTTGGAAAAACATGAGCTAGAGCTAAGTATTCCTCCTGGAAATTTCAAAAATCTTACCTTGATTCATGCACCAAACATTTATTGAACACTTATAATGTTCTAGACCTTGTGCTACCAGGATTCATCCAGTAGTTCTTAATCTTGACTATACATTATAATCACCTGGAGAATTTCTTAAACCCATCTTATGCCAAGGGCACAGTATGAACCAATTATATTAAATTCTCTGGAGTCAGAATTTCAGAATTGATAACTTATTCAAGTTTGCTAGGCAATTCTATGTAGCCAAGGTAGACAATCAATAGTTTCCAACAGAAAAGCTTAACATAAAGATAGTTTAATCAGCAATTAAACAATTTAAACAATACATTCAAACAGGAAATTTATACTAGAATAATTATAAGTACAGAGCAAATTTCTTGTTATAACTATAGCAAATATCCTATTTCATTGCTAAAATCTACAATTCTTTGCACTGTTCTTGAAGTCAAGAAAAATAATGGGTAAGCTAGGTAGATATATAACCCTAATATAGACAAGCTACCTAGAAATCTGCCTACTACTTTGCAGATCAAAACCAAAGGAATCTAAATACAAAAACTTATGAAGGATATAGACTTTTACTACATGTTTTCTTAAATAGGCAACTCAGAGGCTCATAATATCTATCATAAAGAACACATACTCATTCTCTTCCCTAAATCTATTCACTCATATAACTGCGAAAATATTTCCTCCTTATCCTACAGAGTGGCCTCTTCATTCTGCCTCTTTCCCCATGTACAACCTTTTTTATTTTTTTTCCCCCAGAGGTGCGTGCACTTGCCAGAGAGAGACAGACAGACATAGTGAGAGAGAAGGTGAGAAATGACCGCAGGGTGAATGGCTTCACTGCAATCCCTTCTTCATCCTTCTCCCGGGATCTTGGACATGCATGCACATGTGCCTGGCATGAATTTCAAAACACCATATCTGGGACTCAAACCATGGTCGACCATGTGGGAGTCCAGCAACATAACTGCTATGCCATTTGCTGCTCCCACACATCTTTCTCTATGCAATGCTGTATCACTAGATTATCCTCATGAAGTAAACATTATTACATAACTTTAGAAGTCTAGTTGTTTTCTTGTTTTCTATTTTTATTTTAAAAATTGATCCCTTTAATTGGTGAATTAAATACTTTGAGTATGCCTGATAGATGGAAAGACAAGATAATCAGACAATGACAGCTTAGGTAGATCTATAGAGAAAAAGGAAAAGGAAAGGAGAAATGAGGGAAAAGTAGATAACCTAAACCATAGTCCTTCTGTGATCAAAACAGACAGCTATTTTTCCCAAATCAGAATAAAATCACCCTCTATTGTGGCCAAAAAAAACTGTGCAGATGGGGCCAGTTCCATGGCATGGTAAGAAAATGCTACTCAAGAAAAGCCAGGCCGGGAACCAGCAGTTAGCATAATGGCTATGTCGCTGGACTCCCACGTAGTCGACCGCGGTTCGCGTCCTGGACCCGGTGGCTTAAAACACACCAGGCGCGTGTGCGTGCGTGCCCAAGATCCCGAGAGGAGAATGGAGGAGAAGGGATTGTGGCGTGACCATCCCCCCTGGGGGGTGATTTCTCGCTCTCTGTCTCTATGTCTCTCTCTGCCTGTCTGGCGAGCGCACGCACCCTATAGCGAAAACCTCTAAAAAAAAAAAAAAAGCCAGGCCCTATTTGGACACTGCAGTTGAAACCATGGATGCCATGGATGTGTCATCCTGAAACATGTCAGGCATATACAAGCGTCAGGATCCAACAGGTTGAAGGATGGGAGGAATAGGACATGGTTTGACTATACCCTATAAACAGTGCTCATCTCTCTCCTTCTCACTTTGTCTCTTGTCCCTCTCTACACTCACATGCCCATGCACATGATCATGAAAAAATAAAAACATTAAAAAAAAAAAAAACTGGGCTGGTCCTATAGCTCAGGGTTAAGCACTGTGCTTGGGGCACTGGATCCCACATGGCTGCCAGCGGATGGAATCCCAGCCTTGGTGGGTTTAAGAACATGCTGGATACTTATGCATGCATGCCCCAGATCCCAATGAAATGGAAAAATGGATGAAAAAGGATTGCGATATGATCATGATCCACTGGGGTTCTCTTTGGCCTCCTTTTTTGAATGTGCCAAGTTAATTATTGGCCTCAATTCAAGGGTTTTACATTTACTATCCTGTCTAAACAAGTATTTCCCAACTGATGGTAATCTTTACCACCTTGGCAATATCCACAGAAATTTGTGACTATCACAACTAGGACAATGCTACCAGCATCTATTAGGCAGATGCCAGAATGTGGAAAACATCTACAATGCCCAGGACAACAGCTCCTTCTGAACTGAGCCTGAAAAATCCTATTCTGGTCCCCAGTCTTTCCCAGATCACTTCAGCCTATTCTCTTTTTTCAGGGCTCTCCCTAAATGCCACCAATGAAAGCAGGTCTTTCCAGATGACCTTATCTACAATAGCCTCCACCACACTTGCTCCATTCCCTTAACACTGCTTTACTTTTTATTTTATGGCATTTATCAATTTACTGTATTATCAACATTAAAATAGACAGACATACAGGACAAAAAAGTACATTCATGCTAAATATCCAGTAAGTTCTAAGATGAATCATACTGTCAGTGAGGTTACAAGATGAAGAGAGACCCAGCCTTTGTGGAGCAGACAGCTGTGCACTGAGCTGCAGAGCTGGAAGCCACATGGTCAACCATAGGTTCAGATCCTCCCCAGTTTAACATGACACATGGCAGGTGCACACGCATGCCCCAGATCCTGAGGAGCTGAAGCACTGGGGGAAGGAGAGTATGGTGTGACCCACCTTGTTGAGGCTGCTTCTCTCTCGCTCGTCTGTTCATGCGTGCATGTATGCTCTCTTGCATGTGTGCACATGATCTTTATTACAAATAAGAAAATTAGTGTGGGAGGAAAAGGCTGCTCAACCTTTTTTTTTTTAGGTTTTATTTATTTATTTAGTCATAGGGCGCATCCACTCACCAGAGAGAGAGAGAGGACAAGTGAGAAGTCATTCCCCCAAAGGGAAGGCCACACCATAATCTCTTTTCCTCCACTCTCCTCTCAGGATTAAGGACATACATGTACATGTGCCTAGCATAATTTTCAAGCTGCCAGACCTGGGGCTCAAGCCTCTGTCAGACATGTGGGAGTCTAGCACCTTAGCCACTATGCCAATGCCTGTTCATTTTAAGATTAAGAAATACAGGATTATCCAGTCTGTACAAAGAAAACTGACACTTCAAGAGGTGGAAGGCCCTAGCCCAAGAGCACATACCTATTAAGTAGTAGAGCTTGGCATCTGATGGTTAGACATCTTTGAAGTCTTTCATGGTGAGCTGGGATGAGGATGGGAATAGAATGATAAAGAGAAATGCAGGGATAGAAAAAGACAAGGAAGAAACCAAAGAGAGAAAGCATCCATTCTAAATAAAAATAATCTTAAACAACAATTTCCCACACTCTAGGGTGTAGCATTGAGCTCATTTCTAAAAGCACAAACTACTAGTATTGTTCGAGATGTAAAATAGCAAGGTCATTTGACACAATGACACTAAAGTAATCATAATACTTAAACCATAAACTGTTCTGCTGTAAAACACAGCCAACATTTGACCACACAGCTAAGTATCCTCCCTGGACTAATTATTTTTAAAAGTTAGACAGAAAACCGTTACAGTTTTAGGCTGTCTTGTCCACATAGAGTGAATAAAGCATGTTTTTACCAACCAGAGAATGTGGTTTAAGAAGTCCGGCATTCTTTGGCTTTTAATTTTTCCTGGCTTGATAATCTTTTTATCATATAACCAAGTAAGAGATCTCAGTGTCAAGACATATCGCAGTGCTAAATGGACTGCTCGTATCACAATGGATGCTATTGTAGACACTAAATGATATGCAAATATTTCTCTTACTGAAATCCCCAAATAAGAAGATAGGTTTCAACAGTACTAAACTGTAGCTGAGAAGTAAAATGTAAATTTTGGAAATAGAAATTGAACTCTTTTGTTTATATAACTGTAGCTATACCAGGCATAATAACTGGCAGGGATTTATAAAGAAATCTCATTTTGACTACCAAAATGTCACTGAATAATTTTTGGATCTACCTAAGCTTACTAACCAAAACCTACCTAAAACTAATTAAACTAGTTTTAAAGGAACATGTGTGGGAGTCCAGTGCCTTAACCACCATGCCATCTGCTGGCCCCTTTCTTTTTTCTTAAGTAAATTTATTTCTTCTATAAGAAAGAGACAGAGAGACAAGAAATAAGCACCCCCAACAGGGTCTTCACACTGATCCACCTCCATCTCAGATCACGGGTACACACAAGCACATGCAGTGTCCTTGGAAAGGAGGAAGTCCTTGGAAAGGGGGTCCTGGGACAGGGACCAGGATGGTTTTATTGTGTGTGTGAGTCCAATTGGGTAACCATTGTGCCATCTCCTGATCCACCTCTGTTTTCTTAATGATAAGGTGAGAGTAATAGTAATGCCAGCATCACAGGATGTTAGTAAGGATTCAACACATGTAAGGCCTTCAGAGTACTGATGGCCCTTAGTAAACATTCACTACATGGAAGCATGATTGCAGTGACAAAGTAGCCTTTTTGTGATCTTACCTGTGGATTTTCCTTCATTTTCTTCCCTTAAACAATATAATGATAAGGACGAGCAGGTGGCATGCTGGTTAAAGCACTGGATCCCACAACACCGATTCAGTGATTTCCAGACCCAATGGCTTTAGAATCATGCCAGGCCCATGTGTGTACATGCCCAAAATCCTGAGAGGAGAATGGAGGAGAAGGGATTGAAGCATAGCCATCCCCCATTCCTCCAGGGAATGATTTTTCCCTTTCCTTCTCACTGTCTCTCTCTCTCTCTCTGGTAAGTGCATGCATCCTATAGCAAAAAAAAAAAAAAAAAAACAACCAACCAAACAAAAAACACCAAGTAATAATAATAATTTAATCTATCAACTCTTTCCACACACATACTATGTAAGCCAATAAGCTTCATAGCCATCCCCCATTCCTCCAGGGAATGATTTTTCCCTTTCCTTCTCACTGTCTCTCTCTCTCTCTCTGGTAAGTGCATGCATCCTATAGCAAAAAAAAAAAAAAAAAAACAACCAACCAAACAAAAAACACCAAGTAATAATAATAATTTAATCTATCAACTCTTTCCACACACATACTATGTAAGCCAATAAGCTTTTAAAATTAAAAATGTATCAACTCTAGCCACACACATACTATGTAAGCCAATAAGCTTTTAAAATTAACCCACAGTGGCAGGTTCCTTCATATGCCCACAATAGAACATCATTCTTCTGTAGACTTTGTCATATATTTGGGTTGAGAACAAGATTCTTTATAAATTGTTGCTTTATTTTTTCCCCAGATATACTCGGTCCCCCCCTCCCCACACACCCACATACAAAAGAAAGACCTCAAAAATACACAACAGCCTTTTCTTTTCCTCTGTCAGAATGTAAGTTTTGAAGACTTCACAATTTATTGGTGGTCAGGTGGGAAAAGACAGTTTTCTAAAATGCAAACGTTTCTAAAAAGACCAGTGTCTCCTCTGGCAGCACCAGCTTCAAATGATCTGCCCACTGAGAGCATCTCAGTTTGATACATTCTGCTTCATAAAAGCTGATTCAGGCTTTAGACTCCTACAGGGTCTTCATAAAGTGGATATAAAATAATAATAATAAAAAATAAGGCTAAAGTGTAAAGATTTAATCTAAAGAACATTTATTTCGGATCTTACCTCTCTCACTTTTAGTAGAAACATTTCGATTTTCTAAAATATGTTTCGTTTCCTTCAGAAAATTTTCTGCAGGCAAGTCTTGTGCTTAGTTTGGTACTTACAATTAGACATCTGAACTCTGAGACTCAAGTTGAGGTATTTTAGTTTTTTAGGCTCACAGATTGTCTTTAGTGCCGTCACATCTCAAATTTCTTTGGACTCTGGGAGCTATAACAGTAATAATGAGACTGTCTTTCTTTAAAACATGCAAAAAAGTGTTTGTTTATATTATATACCTATGAAAGAACATAAGTAAAAGCTTTTGAAAATGGTCATAATCAGACACGCAGTACATTATTAGTTACTTGGGTTTGGTCATTTCTAAATTTCAATGGAAGGAACAAAAACACTATGTCTTTTTCAGTTCTGGGAAAGGGAGGTGTAAGAATTCAGTCCTTTACATTGTACCAATCACAGCAGTTTGCTTAAACAAGACATGACCAGGAAGTCAATACTTTCTCTTTTTTTTGGTGTATTTTTTTAATTTTTATTATCATCATAATCTTCTTTATATTACATTGGATTACATATAACTTTACAGTGTATTACGTTGCTTTTTCAAAAGGGAATGCCATGCATGTCCGTGAATACAGAGACATTAATCCCCTCACTTCATCATTCAATATCTTTTCAATATTCCCAATCATTATTATTTTTATTATTCTAATTACTATTTTTTTACAGTTAATCACTATTTCTCCTTTTGCTTGTAAAAAGACTTTACTCATCATGAAATACTTCTCAGACCAATCCAGTTGAGAATACTATACATGTCTTCATCAATAGGTAATAAGCCATATCTGTTTCCCACTGATGTCCTGACTCTCTGGTGTTTTCTTGCTAGCTTTCCCTGTCCTCTTCTCTTCACCCCCCCCCCAATTCCCCACTGTCTTATTGTCGTTAAGTACTTTCACTGCTTTTATGTCCTCCAATATTTCGCTCTCTACCATAGAGTGTGGCTATATTAAGTGGATGCATATAATATCTTTCTTTCATAGCCTGGCTTACTTCACTCAGCAATAGGTCCTCCATATCTGACCACTTTCTATCAAATGCCACGGTCTTGTTATTTTTTATGGCTGAGTAGTATTCCATAGAGTATATATACCACAGTTTTCTAATCCATTCATCAGTTTGTGGACATTTTGGTTGGTTCCATGTCTTAGCAATTGTGAATAATGCTGCAAAAGGAAGTCAAGACTTTCATGGTAACTTCAAGCTATCTTTACTAAGCACAAGTGTATTTCTTCCTTCAAGTCAGAATTTCAGAATTAGAAATGCATAATTCTGGATTAAGCAATGATTTCCTAATCACAAATAAAATAGCAGTTTATGACCTCCCTTTTGTATGTAAGCCTTCTAATTTTTCAGCGTTATTACTACCATTTTAACGCTATACTAGTTTCTAACCTTTGTAGAATAAAATATGCCTACCAAGATTTTCCTAGTGTTCCCTGCTTCTGTCTTATAAATAAATTCGGACAAGTTTTCTTTTGGTGTTTTATGATTTCTTCTTTTCATATTTAAAATTTGTATGCCTAAGATCATTTTCATGCAGTAAGTTTGGGGTCCAGATGTATGATATTCCAGCTATTTAGCATTGAAGCAATAGCAATTATTTTTATAAATTCAAATTTCCATGAATTTGAGATCCTATGTTTATTCTTTGCTAATTAAATATATACATATATTTTATATATATATATAAAATATATATAATATATATTTAATTAAATATATACATGCATATTTAATTTGTTAATTATACATATTATATAATTGTATACACACACACACATACATATTTAATTTAGTTCCAATGTCTTCAATGTCCTTACCCTATGCTGTGAAATTGGTCCCGTTTTTTCAGTTTTTATTTCTTATCCCTCCAGTAACTATGACTGATCTGCTATCTTAAGTATTATAGCCTCTTTGTGTGTGTGTGTGTGTGTGTGTGTGTGTAATTTAGCCTTGATATTTTTATTGACTTTTTTATCTGGAGCATTTAAAGAGGTGCTCCCAAAACTATGACTCACCAGTAGGTCCCCTGGGTTTGACAGAGCAGGCAGAGGTACCTTTGTAAGGCCTAGAGGAGCATCCTCTTATACGGGTAAATAACAGAAGTTACATGGTTGGGGACTAGAAGAAAAGTCAGGAGAAAGAAAACTTGTTATATAGGAATCCACAGGAAACAGCTTTACCTCTTAAAAATGGTAACAAGAGTTGGACCAGGAGATGGTGTAACGGTTATGTCGCTGGACTCCCACATAGCTGACTGTGGTTCAAATCTTGGACCTGGTGACTTGAAACTCATGCTGGGCACGTGTGTGTACATGCCCAAAATGCTGATAGGAGAATGGAGGAGAAGGGATTGCAGTGTGACTATTCTCCTGGGGGATGGTTTCTCGCTTTCTGTCTCTGTGTCTCTGTATCTCCAGTGAGTACATGCACCCTATAGCAAAAATCTCTCAAAAAAAAGTAAAGTAAAGTAAAGGAAGGTAGGAAGGAAGGAAGGAAGGAAGGAAGGAAGCAAGCAAGCAAGCAAGCAAGCAATCTAGATATATTCCCACCACATGATCTAGCCATTGTGCTCCTTGGTACTTATCCAAAGGAGTTGAAAATGTATGTTGAAAAAAAATATATGTCCATTAGGACCAGCAGATGTCGTAATGGTCACATCACTGAACTCCTATGTAGAGGACTGCAGTTCTAGTCCCAGACCCAGTTACTTAAAACTCACACTGGGCCTTGTGTGTGCTTGCCCAAAATCCTGAGAGGAGAATGGAGGAGAAGGGATAGTGGCATGGCCATCACCCCTGGGGGGTGATTTCTTACTTTCTGTCTCTGTCTGCCTCTCCAGCAAGAAAAAAAGAAAAGATAAAGAAAGCAAAAAGGAAATGTATGCCCCCACAAAAGCCTACACACAAGATTTGTAATAGTTTTATTTATAATTCAAAAATAACCAAGATGGTCTCTATTAAGTAAAAGAATAAATAAACTGTGGTATATTCAGATAATGGAATATTATTCAGCACTAAAAAGCTACTACAGCCTCCTAAAGCATTTTAATTCTGGTAGTTTCCCTTCTTACCTGACACATTTCTTATTTTCTGTTTTTTTTTATTTTCTTTTATTTAAAAAACAAAAGGACTAACCCTGATGCCTGGTGGTTAAAGGGGTCAGATCACATATGGCTGACTGACTGGTTCAAATCCCAGGCACTGCTGATTGAAAAACATGCTGGGCGCATGGTATGTAAGTCCAAAATCTTGGCATGCTGGAGATATGGAGGGGTAGGGAGTGAAGCATGACTATGTCCCTCTGGGAAAAGTTTTTTCTCTCTCTCTCTTTTTTAAGGTTTTTGCCATAGGGCACATGTGCTCACCAGAGAGGCAGAGAGAGACAGTGAAAGGGAAAGTGAGAGGTCACCCCACAATCTCTTCTACTCCATTCTCCTCCTAGGATTTATGGTATACATGCACACGTGCCCAGTGTGACTTTCAAGCTGCCAGGTCCAGGACTCAAGCAGCAGTCTGTCACGTAGTAGTCCAGCACCTTAACCACTATGCCGCCTGCTGGTCCCAGTAGATTCTTTTCCTCCCTCTC
Organism: Tupaia belangeri chinensis; assembly: GCF_000334495.1. Classification (NCBI taxonomy): domain Eukaryota; kingdom Metazoa; phylum Chordata; class Mammalia; order Scandentia; family Tupaiidae; genus Tupaia; species Tupaia belangeri. The sequence goes on from NW_006160032.1 coordinate 2,799,332, forward strand.
TGTCTCTTCACTAGCATACACACCCTCTGGCAAATTAAAAAAAAAGAAAACAAAAAAAAAGGGAAGGAAGGAAGAAAATAATTATTCCTGGATAATTCTAATTTCTCATATTTTTAGTTTAATTTTAAAAATTTATTCCATGAGTAAGAGAGACAGAGAGAGAAAGAGACATACAGCATCCCTGATAGGGTTTCAACTGCATGATCTAATCCCCAACATCAGGCAGCCCTGATTTTGGACACATGTGTACCTCGTGTATTCAAGTAGGTGTTCGGTCACTAACCTATGACCTTCCTATGTGGGTTTCCTCACAGAGCATTCTGCTGCTGCATCAAAGTCCGGCTCCCCTACTTTACAAAAAGAAAAACTTAAAATACATTCTAAAATATTTTTTGTGTGTTTACACACATTTTGGTTGGTATTTTAATTAGGTTATTTATTAAGTGCAAAAAACATTATAGGAAAATGTTAAATCTATGCAATATTAAACCTTCCTATCAAGAAGTAAGGTATATTTTTCTATTTATGTGTTTTCTCTTATGTCCTTTGGTAAAATTTTAGCATTTCTTTCAGATGAGCAATGTATTTTGAGATTCTTTTTTAGAAATGTAATTATGTATGATAATTTTGTAGGACTTATTTTAAAAATCCATTAAAACTTGTGAGAATATCCTTTCAATCTGCAGTAGCATGGCTAGGAATTTACCTTGTAGAAATATTTCCCAAAGCACATGAAGTTATTTGTACAATTATGTTGACTGAAGCATTGTTCATAATATTAAAAATTGAAAGCAATTTAAATGTATATCAGTGAGGAGCTGTCTAAATGCAATGGTCCATAGATACTTTCATCTATGAAAAGGATTAAGGCAGATTTCCCTCTTTAAAATAAAGAAGAGCAGATGCAGATGAGTGAGAGAGTGAGGCACCCTAGTCAGGGTCTCAGACCGTGATCACCTTCCTCCACTCAGCCAGCTAGTTGGGATCTCGGACACATGCACACCCTGCATGTTTTAGGTCAGCTCAGGATCCAAACCTATGGGTGGCCATTTGGCATCCAGCATTCCAGAGCAAGATATTACTGCCTATGCCACCCCAGCTGGGCCTCAGAGAGATTTCTATGCATTGGTTTGGAAAATCAATAAAAATTAGTGTGGCTAACACTAATGTATACTTTATATCTGCCCAAATTTTGTGTACACTTTTAAGGGATAACGACATAGCAATATTCATAATATTTACTAGAAGTAAAGTTATTTCACAGGGAGAATATACAACAATGACTTAATTGATAAACATTTGGTATATTTCAGGCATTAGGTTAAGTATACTTCATGTCATAATGCATTTAATTCTTATTAAGAGTTCTATGTGATAGATCATGTTCTTACCCTTAAATTTATCGATGAGAAAACCAGCGCACTGAGATGACAAATAAAGGGACATAAAACAGGGTCCCCAAGGCCCAGGCTGTGGATCAGTGCAAGTCTGTGGCCTGTTGGTGTTCAGGTCACGGACTAGTGCCTGTCTGCTGGGTGAGCTGTAGGGGAATGGGCAATGGGTGAGTGACTGTGTTTACAGCCATTAGCAATAACCTGCATTGCCACTTGGGCTCTGCATCCTGTCAGATCAGCACCAGTTCTGGATTTTCATGGGAGTGTAAATCCTGTTGTTGTGGGATTGTTTCATTGTATATTGCAATATGGCAGTGGAAGAAATGAGGTGCCAGGGGATATGGTACACTTGGGTCATCCTGGGATCCCCCTGGACACTCCTAAAGGAAGGATTGTCTTCCACAAGGCCAGTCCCTGGTGCCAAAAAGGTTGAGCATCGCTATCCCTGCTCTAGAACATGGAACAGGTAAAAGGCTAAGACTCAGATCAAGGAATATCTGCTTCAGAATTAATATTCAAAATGAAGACATGCATTTCATTTTAAAAGTGCTTTTCTTCGGGGATAAGACCTAAGAAATGGGGTAAAGATTACTTCATTTTGCTTTTTTGGCTGTTTGTTTGAAAATCTACCTTGTAACTGTAATAGGAAGGGGCCTCAAGAAGCTCATGGAAAAGGTATACTGTGAGAAAACTAAGCATGGATTTCAAAATTTTATTGCACCAAGATAAACTTATATTTTAATTCCATTTTTCCATGAACTTTTCAAAGCACCTGCATTCTTTTCAATCAACATTAAGTTAACACGTTTTATTCAAATGATAGAATATGGGTCTTTTAATTTTTCTTTATGATATTTAAATTCATTACCAAACCTAGCAAAAGCTATATTAACAAATTTAATTGCAAAACAATAATGTATGTGCCCACATGGGAGGCTGTCTTAGATAAAATATATATTTCCCTGTGTAAGAACCATGTTGGTCAAAAACATTACAAGAAAAGGAGCACTACACTGAAGGGTAAATAGGAATGTAAGAGACACTCTTTAGGACACAGGTCATACCCATGATCCAATTCAAACATGTTTCAGTTTACCTTTGAATTAATCATTTTTTTAAAGATAGAGGTTGTTGCTATAGGGCATGTGCACTTGCTAGGGAGACAGAGATATAGAAAGTGAGAAATCTCCCCCTAGGGGGAAATGACCACGCCACAATCCCTTCTCCTCCACTCCCCTGTCAGGATTTTGGGCATGCACATAGGTACACACGCCCACCATGAGTTTCAAGCCACCGGGTCCAGGATCAGAACTGGAACCACAGTCAACTACGTGGGAGTCCAGCGATGTAAATATTATGCCATCTGCTCGTCCCTGAATTACTAAATGTGATAGCCACACATTAAAACACGAAAATGCACAAAATATTTAAATTGAACTAAACAAGAGTGTTAGACTATTGAACACAATTACTCTCCACAGCAAGTTCCATAACATTTTACTACTTTTAATTCATCATTCTCTACCGATGGGAGAAGTGGTGTTGTAGTAACATTATAGAATGAATGTGATGTAATAGAAATATGACGTGATGGAATGGCTCCGTCTTTCCATTAAAATTAATTTTAGGACTTACATACTATTTAATAGTTTCTGGCTGGTGTGAAACAATGCTGTAATTGGGATGAATCTAAGCAGAGATAATGCCAGTGGCATAGATTCACTTACAAAGAATCAGTTACTTTCTTCTGCAAATTATTTATGCATCGTTTAGTATTCCAAAGAATGTTGGCTCTCCTATGTTGTTCCTCTGGAGGGTAACGTGTGTGTAGCTGTGTGTGTGTGCATGAGCATGCACGTACATGCAGTGTATATATAAACACTGTATGTAGTAAGCTACATGAGAGTATTTTAAATGATACCTAGGCTATTACTGCAAATTGTAGGCTAAGATTGAAAAGCTGAAGAAAATAAGTGCAGGTTCCCCACAGCCTAGCTCTAAATACAGATTCTAGGTAACTTAGTCTAGGACTTCCAGAGAACTGGATGGACATGTAGCAAACATTGAAAGGGATAGAATAATTCCTATAAGGGTGTAGAAAGTAGAAAAAATTAAAAGATAACTCATGATAAGCTCTCTTCCTTTCTGTGGATCCTCAAGACACTGGTCAGTCCCAAATCAAGGGAGAGTGAATTGTAGCTAAACTTTAGACTGTATTTTTTGCTCTCTAAACACTAGAATATCTTAGAACTGAAAATGACTATAAGGTATCTATTGTTGCGAAGAGTGAAAAAGGGAAATGTGATAATTAGTTTTTTGAGAGATTTTTGCTATACGGCATGTGCACTTGCCAGAGAGACAGAAAGTGAGAAGTCACCCCCAGGGCGGGATGGCCCACTGCAGTCTCTTCTCTTCCATTCACTTCTTGGGATTTGGGGCATGTACATACATATGCCCGGTATGAGTTTTAAGCCACTGGGTCTGGGACTTGAACTACAGTCAACTACATGGAAGTCCAGCTACGTAACCATTATGACATCTGTTGGTCCCACAATGATTAACTTTATGTGGCAACTTTTCTGTGCCACAGTGGCCAGATATGGGTCAAACATTATTCTGGATGTTTTTGTGAGGCTGTTTTTAAATGAAGTTAACATTTAAAGTGGTGGATTTTGAGTAAAGCAGATTGTACTCCACCGTTTGGGTGGGCCTTATCCAGTTAGTTGAAGGCCTGAAAAGAGAAGAGATTGACCTTCTCCTCAGCAGGAGACTTGAACTCCTTTGGACTTGAACTGCAATATCAGCCTCTTCCTAGGTCTCCAGCCTGATGCTTTTGTACTTAAACTTTAATATTGCTCTTCTCTGGGTCTCCAACATGTCAACACTGGGCAGATTTTAGACTTGACAGCCTCCATAATCTCATGAGCCATTCTTTAAAATAAATTTCTCTGTATATAAACACATCATGTTGTTACTGTTTCTCAAGAGCAGCCTGATTAACACAGGGAACAAGAGGGCATGTTTGAAAGCAGGGGTGGGAGAGGAACTAAAACTACTTTCTGTCTGCACCCTAAGAACTCTGGTCCATTCAGTAGAAGAGTTACAGCTTACATAACCTTTCCATTTACACTGAAGACATGAGAAAAACTAAAAACTGAAGAAAATGTAGCAAATTTTTATCAGTCGTACTTCCCTTCTGGCTTCGCTCAGTCCTCTTTCCTCTCATCCTTCCTCCCTGTGGAAGTCTTGCAATTGGTTCTATCTTTTGTGTAAAAGCGTTGAATTGGACTCATCCTCTTACAGAATCTGTGTCATATTATTATCCAGAAATCCTTTTATGTCAAATAGAAGCGGCTAAACTGGTATAAAATGTTGACAGATGAATAGCATCTCACAAGTAAGTGAAGCTTCCCCTCTTTAAACTGAATCTTGCAATTAATAGAGCATTTAAAATGACACGATTATTGAATCCACTTTCAGTAGAGTTGCAATGCTCCACACTGCACATTCCATCACCAATTTGTACTCATTTACAATGTCATCCAAACCCTATGAAAATAAATCACCTTGGATTCCAAATACCAAGGTCTTACATCAATGCGCCTTATATTTCAATGCCTTTTGTCTAATGACATGAATACCTTAGACATGCAAATTTATAGTAGTGTATATACATTTGATGATGGCCTAAAAATAGCTTGATTTTCTTCTCTTTTTTAAATCTTTGTTGCCTAAAGCGAAGCAAAGAGGAGTAATTAGGCATAATTAACAGAAGAAGGGTTGATGACTTATTTTCTCATTCAGACAACGACCATTTTTCCCGTACCCTGCAGGATAAGTTCTAAACTAACTAGAACCTATGTTTCTGGTTTTCGTAGTTTTTTTCTACTGAATATCTGTCCTCTGCATGTGCACATATGGCAGAGAAATCACAACTCATAATACCTGTGTTTGTTCTCCTATCCTCAGCACACTGACACCCTGTATCAACCAACCTCTTTCTCTGTTGAATGCGGTAACACTGTGAGTTCAAGCCAATGGGAAATGGGTGAAAGTGGTATCAGCCACTTGCAGGCATGACTGCTCAAAGTTCTTACATAATCATCCATGAAATATTATATCTTTGCTTATAAAATAAGCTAGTTAGATGTAGAGAATCCATTGGGAGATTTTAAGGCTCTTGGGCAGAAACAGATGGAGTCTCCACATGAAATGTACCACGATCTCTGAAGAACTGCATGGAGTAGAAATCCCATAGGGACCCATCTTAATCTGTGACATGAAAAATAAACAAACATGGTGGTGGCAAGCCATATGGATTTGGGGTTTGTTTATCATAGTAACTAGCATTACTCACCATTAATAATACTAAAAATGTAAATTTTAGCTGCAGTAAATTATATTCATCCTTGATTCATGCTATTCCTAACTCCAAATGGTTTCCCTACTCTAATGCCTATCTCTGATGATCAAATTTCTTTTCTTTCTTCCATGCCTAATTAAAATTCTTCCATTTTCCTCATATCTATAAGAATGTCTTTTCCCACAGAACACATTAGTTGTCTTATATCTCTCTATATATCCTAATACATTTAATTTTATACAGTACCGTAAGCATTTCTGCATTTCTCTCATCAATTAGTACAATATATAACCCATAAAGATTTGAGAGCAGGGACCAGCAGGTGGCATGGTGATGAAGGTGCTGGACACTCCCACATGGCTGACATTGGTTCAAGTCTTGGACCTGGTGTCTGGCTTTCTCACTTCCCCTCTTTCTCTCTGTTTCTGTGTCTCTCTCTGTCAAATTAAAAACAAATAAAGGAATAAATAAAATAAAAAAAGATTTGCAGAGCAAAGTAGTTATGTTCCATGGTTTCTATTGCTTGTGACCAGTTACATATGTTATAACTTGTAACTATGTGATAAACAACCATATTGTATACCTGTCTATGAAATATTTTTATGTTAGTACATTTTAAATGAAAACAGTTAATGAGAAAATTTTATTATTTTAAGAATTAAATGTTACATAAGTTTAGAATGAAAAAACATGAGTAACATCTATTGCATTCTAGCTGTTTTAGCATAATTTTCAGGTGAATCTTCAGTGAGGGGTTAAGTATGCCTCACATTTTAGAAGCTATTAGCATTTTGAAGTTACAGAATCCTGAGGTCAGCAATAAGCAAACTAAATGGTACCCATAAGAAAGTCAGCACATGTCCCCAAAAGTAAATTTCTTACCCCCTTATCACAAGAACCAGCTTATTAAGTAGTTATGTAGTAAATTTTAAATTCACATGAAGAAAAGGTTGACAAAATTGAATTATGAAGAAGAGCAAAGAAGATTAAATTACCAGAAGAAGAGTGAAGTCTTGGGAGTAACTTCATAGCAACCTTTGGGCCCAGGAGGTTTTATTAAGTAGAGAGTAGGAAGGATAGACTAAGATAACATTGCTGAACTTGCAAATGTTTGGGCTATCTATGGGTAATGTCTGAAGGGTGTAAACATCACATGGGAGGGTAGAGGGGATTCGTAAAAGTTTGACATAAGGGAGTTTTAGGACCATATTTCCTGTTCTAGAATCATATGACTATCCAGTTTATCCCTCTCCTCTCATTTTTGAGATAAGCAAACTGAATCGTAGAAAGGTTAGTTAGATAGGGTCAAGATGTCACTTCAGATTTCAGAATAAAGTATTTATAAGTTCAGCTCAAACACAAACTGTTATTATCACAACACTGATATTTTTTTCCTGAAGAACTGTGAACATTCCAGAGGATAATACAATTTTTACATTCCATTTTTCCACTTAAAAATGAGTGATACATTGGGTCATCAAAAAAGTCACGACATTTTTCTAGAAAAAAATGTGTCGTGACTTTTCCAACAACCCATATATTGAATAGGTTCCATCTTTGTTCTTTATTTTACTTTAGCTCAGTTGTGAGGAGATGAGGCTACAGCTGTTTCTGCAAGTTCTTCCAGTATAATTGTAGATATTTTATGAATGTCAGTAATACATAATAATTGACCTTATCCCTTTTTTAAGTTCATTCAGCATACTCCAGCAGGACATAAGATGGCCACTGTAGGTATGGTTTTACATGGTGGAAGGATTGTCTTGTTCAGGATTCTCAAGTGAATTAAGTAAGTCTAGAGAAGGAAGAAACCCTATACTTAGAGTCTCACGTCACCCATATATTATATTTTATCCTGTAAATATTGATAACACTAGAATTAGGATTAAAATTATCAAAAAGTTTGCCATCCTCAAAGAACTATCGATCTATTCAGTGGACAATTATTTACAAAGTAACTTTTCCACAGTGGGAATTTAGTAGTACTTGTAGTAAAATTCCATCAATACTGTAAGAAAAACTAAAATATCATAGACTTAAAATATTATATGGCCATTCCTCTTAAAGAGTAAAGTTCTCACTTCTCTCTCTCTCACTCGCTATTAGGCACATGTGTCCTAGGCAAAAGCCTAAAAATTAAATTAATTAATGAACTTTAATATAATATACATTTCTTTAAATGTGATAAGGGACAAGAAAGCAATTTTGATGGGGTCAACATGGCAGTATTCAAACAGTACACCAATTATTTCATATTCAGCCTCTATAGAAATATCTCCATTTTACAAGTCCCAGTTATATATGAATAAATTGAGATACAACAAGCTAAAAGGAGTCTCATGAAACCATGTAGTTCTTATCTCTGAATCCAAAACTAGGCTTTTCCGATTCATTACATTTATTCATGCATACAACTAAAGTAGAATGTCAAATGGTGATAATTGTTGTGGAGAGCAATAAAGCAGGAGAGGAGAAATAGAAAGCCATGTTATAGGAAGTACAGTTTTACATAGGACAGAAAAGAGAATGGAAAGCGTCGCTTAGAAATGATATTTGAGCAATGACCCAAAGGAAGAGAGTGAATGAGCCATGCAGTAATCTGGGGAAGAAGAATTTTAGGAAAGGGGACAGAATTGGAAATACCCTGAATGAAAGAGCAGTAAAGTGGCCAGAAGGGAATTTGTAGAAAATGAAGTTGAAGAGAGAATGCAGAGCCAGATTAGGTAGGGCTTTGTGGGCTATTGTAAAGATTTTAGTTTGCTTCAGAGTGAATGGAGGAGATATTGGAGGGCTTTAAAAGATGAATTGAATGAAATGACTTACATCTTAAGAGGAGAACTTCGGCCGCTGTGTTGAGGATAGACTAAATGAGAGTAGACCTAGGAGGGCAAATGTAGAAGGAAAGACCAGTGGAAGGCTATTAAGTAATGTAAATGGAAGATGGCAGCAGCTTAGAACAGAATTTTAATAGTGGACAGGGTAGGAAGGCATGAGCAAATGGACTAGAGAGGAGAAGCCAGTTATAAGAAATACAGGAATGAGCAATGGCCTGAAAGGTAGTATTATTAACATTTCTATGGCTTTTTTTTTTTTTTTGGCTTAAATCATCTTGTTAACAATTTAAGCCCAAACTACCAAATCATTCTCCTCATGCTTTTATGAAAAATTCCTATTCTTATTAGGACTTGCAAATGTAGTAATTCAAATCACCTGTCAAGTCTTTGGTACCCTCTCTTTCAAATTTAGACTTGAGTACTAATTTCATTAATTAAATCAATGAACTTCCAATGTACCTAACAGAGTTATTACTGACTTCTTAAACTTCTTAAACATTGGGGAGTTATTCCAGACACAGAAATTCAGACAAAATCTAAATCCCACATACAAAAGAAGAATATACCTTCAAAAGTTTTCAAAAGATGAAATTCTCATCAGGTCTTCCATTTCAAAGTCTAATGAATTTTGGATTATTGAAATATTCACACTAATGGTGGGTGGTGAGCAAATTTTAAGAACTGAAAATAAATTACCAGTCTTTGTCTTTCACCCCTCTCAGTCACAATTAGTACAAGCAGAATGAAAGGCAGCAAGCAGAGAGAGAGAGATTTCTCTTTAACCTCTTCACCCGATCAATCACCTGCTTTTACTCAGGTCTTATAGTTCACGCTTAAACCTTTTCCCCTCCTCGGAACTACTACTGTCGTTTAGACACCAAAAATCACTTGTCTCCTGGAGTTGACGATAACTTTCTAATTGTTTGTTCTGTTTCCTCTTTTTCTGTCCATTAAAAAAATAATAAGTGGCCATGCAAACAATCATACTCACATGCGCTAGGCTTTCAGGCCTGTTTCTATTTTATTATTTTTCATAATTCTCATTTATTCTCACTAGCTCTTTTTCATTCTTTCTCAGGCATTTTGATTATATTTTTAACCTTTCTAGGGGAAAATTTGGATTTTGTTCACCTACTCTATTTCTTTTTATTTGTTTCAAAAAACAGCTTTCATCTATATTCTTATATTTTTACTGCTTAGTTTTGTTTTACTATTATTGTTTTAGCTCCATGTCATGTGATTTATGTTCCAAATTGATCATTATTTTTTTCAGCCTGCAAAGTTTTTTAGACTTTTTAAATTCATGATAAAGCATGTGTATATGCACAAGAGAGAGAGAAGCATTCTCTACAGAGCTTGGTCCAGCCATGATCCCCTTCCTTCAGTCCTCCAGGTTCAAGCATCTTTGGCCCAGAATGTTTTCAGGCCAACTCAACCAGGGACTCAAATCAGAGTCAACAGTTGGCTTCCAACTCCAACACCTAGTATGCTACAGACTACACCACAAAGGCTAAATTTCATGTATATATTTTAAGGCTCCCACTTACTTCTTTGGGCTGCTTTGGCTGTATCTTGTAGAGTGCTTGTATTGTCCTTTATTTGGAAATTATCCAACATTATAGTGATTTTTAAAATTTTAATCTAGAGTTACTTAAATGAGTATTTTTAAATTTCCAGGTGGATAGATTTGTCACTATTAGGTCCAAATTCATTAATTGTTCATTTCTATTTTTATAAACTTGTTTTTAGATAAAAATAACCTTTATGGTCTTTATTCTTTCAGGATTCTTAAACTATTCTTTGAGGTCATTCATTCATCCATTTATGTGACTGTTCCAGATATCCTGAAAACAAATTAATGTTTTTAAAAAGTCTTTGAGTAAATTTGTCTTAATAGCAGTAAGCAAATCCTCCATTCAAGAATTAAGTGATTATTAGGTATGTACAGTGTTTGCCAGACACTGTTCAAGGCAAAGAAGATATTGCAATGGACAAAATAGATAATGCTCCTTATTCTTGTCGAATCTGCTCAGCAAACAAACAATAAACAAGCACCTAATTACATTCCAAGTGAATGCATGATGATAAAGTGGGGCAAAGTGATTGAGGAAGTAGAAACAGGAAGGGCAGCCTGAAGACCGATATTTTATAAAAATCAGGCTATTTTTTCTGATAAGATGACAGTTGAGGTATGACCTGATGGAAATGAGGAACAGTCACATTAATATTTGGGAAATGAGTCCTCTGTAGAGGGGAGGGCAGGTGTGAAGATTTCCAGCAAAAACATTCTTAATGTAAGGAGTATAAGTGGCTGGAGAACTTTGAGTAAGAGCGAGCAGTGGTCATATGGGGTGGCAGGCAGACCACATAGCAACTTGAGAGCCATGGAGGCAGCATCAGCCTTTACTCTGAGTGAGAAGAAAAACTTGCGTCGGCTTTGAACATAAAAAGGCTGTGTTCTGACAGGTTTTTTTAGAGAAATTCTTCTGTCTTGCTGGGTTGAGAATACACTTCGATGGTGAGATGGAGGAAAAGGGAGGGAAGTGAGCAAGGCTAACTCAACTAAAAGGCCAATTAGGAAGTTAGGGGAGGTTTAAAGGTGACTTAGACCAGAGTATAACATTTAAGGTATTAAAAAGTGGTTTTTTAAAAAAAGTGGTTGAATTCAGGGTATGTTTTGAAGATAAGTCAGGATTTGCAAACCAGGCAAGGATGTGGTATGAGAGAAAAAGAGGACTCAAGGACCACGATGTCAAAGGTGTTTCCTGAGCAATGGAAGGATGGAGTTCTCATTTAATGAACTCAGAAAAATCTATGGACAGGACAGGTTTGCACAGGAGAAATCAGAGGTCTACTTTTAGACATTTAATATGTGCCAATTACACATGCTAGATGGAGGTTAAGTAACAGTTGGATTAAGGAGTCTGAGGGTCAGGGCAGATACTTTGACTTTATAAATACTTGAGATTTTTGGAAAGTATGTAAAAGCTTTTAGACTAAGTGAGCATGCAGAAAAGAAAGATGAGACTGAGAAGTGCAGTCTTTCAACACTTCTATATTTATTAGCTGAGGTAAGGAAGACTCATTCAAAGAGAATGAGAAGTGCCCATGAAGACGGGAAAGGATGAAGGTATTGTGGATTTATAGAAGCTAGAAGTCTTCAGAGGCGGGGAACAGTCAGATATGTCAAATGTGCTAGGTTAACAAAGCAGAGGTCTGGATTTAGGAATGTGGAGACCTACACATGATGACCTTGGCAAGGACTAAGGATATCTGGTAGCAATGAAAGCCTGATAGAGCTGGTTCAATAGAGACAAAGAAACTCACATGACTTTAGGAAGTTGTTGTAACTCCTTGAAATGAAGCAGTGTGCAGAACAGAAACATTTGTTTGTTTGTCTGTTTATATGTTTATTAGGTTTTTGCTATAGGGCATGTGAACTTGCCAGAGAGACACAGAGATAGAGAGAGGGAAAGTGAGAAATCACCACCCAGAAGGGATGGCCACACCCTAATCCCTTCTCCTTCATTCTTCTCTTGGGATTTTGGGCATGCATGCACACATGCCTGGTGTGAGTTCAGGTCACTGGGTCAGAGACTCAGACTGCAGTTGGCCATATAGAAGTCCAGTGCCTTAACCACTGTGCTAACTGCTGGCCTGAATAGAAACATTTTGAAGGATAGAATTGCTGAAGCAGTATCTTTGAGTAAGTCAGAGGTGATGGCACCTTATCCGAAAGTAGAGAGAGGTTTTTTGTTTGTTTGTTTTGTTACAAGTAGAGAGAGGTGTTTTTTTTGTTTGTTTTGTTTTTTTAAGATTATTCCCTACTTACCTCTCTCTGTATTTCAGAATAAGCAAAGAAAAACATCACACTGTGTTCAGAGAAGTATGGCCTGCCTTCCATGAGAAACCAGCCTGCATCATTGCCTTGTGTTTTTTCTTCTTCCTACATTCCCAGGTCTCTCAAGTAGGATAAAAAAGCCAAAGAGATTAAAAGTTTACTCATCTATTTTTTTTCTTTTTAAAGATTTAAAATTCCTCTTATAGGCCCCTCTGATTATATTAATTATGCTAATTAGCATGATTTTTTTCTATTAACCATTCTATTTATACATTTTTATACCTCTATTTCTTTTTCTAATTTTATTTCATTTTTAAAATTTTTTTAGACATCCAATCACATTATTTAGTTTACAAATTGAACATTTCAGTATGTGAACATTCTCCCCAGTCCAGTAGATCAAAATATGTTCAAGAGATAACACCACTACCTCCCCATCTCATCAATGCTCTGTCTCCATATCCCTCCTCCAAATGTCCTTCCCCAGGCCCCACTCCTCTACACACACCACATCTGGCATTCACACCCATCTCTTGTGTTTGTACATCCTTTAGTCAATAAGTTTCACTCATAGAGTGCAGAAACTCGGTATATATTAAGTGGGGACATGCAATGTCTCTCCTTCATAGCCTGGCTTGCTTCACTCAGCAGTAAATCTTCCATATACTTCCACTTTCTGTCAAAAGCCAGGGTTTTGTTGTTTGTTATGGCTGAATAGTATTCCATTGAGTATATGTGCCACAGTTTTTCAATCCATTCATCTGTACAGGGGCATTTGGGTTGGTTCCATGTCTTAGCAATCATGAATAGTGCCACAATAAACATCAATATCAATGTGCAATCACTTTTCCAAAGAAGAATTCTTCTGTCCTTTGGGTAGATATCAAGGAGTGGGATTGCTGGATCATATGGTAGTTCTATTTGTAGATTTTTGAGGAATCTCCAAATTGTTGTCCACAGTGGCTAAACTAATTTACATTCCCACCAGCAGTGTAAGAGAGTTTCCCTTTCACCACACTCCCACCAACACTTATCATTTTTGCTTGTTTAATTTTAGACATTCTGACTGGGGTTAGGTAGCATCTCATTATTGTTTTGATCGGTATTTCCCTTATGATGAGGGATGTTGAGTATTTTTTCATATGTCTTTTGGCTATTTGTATGTCATCATTAAAGAATGTTTTTTTTTCAACTCATTCTCCCATCTTTTAATAAGGCTGATCATCTTTTTTCCAAACAGCTGCTTGAGTTCCTTGTGTATTCTGGTATTGGTTTACTTAAGTCTTTGGGAATCTTTAGTTTTCTATTCACCCTTGTATTTGAATAGTCCTGCTTTTATTGAAGTCATGCTCAGATGAGAGCTGCTGATAAAGATGGTTTCATTTCCAGCTAGATGTGGGATCCCCATCCCTTCTGAGCCCATTGTTATAAAGAACACTGACTTCCTGTCCTGTCCCAGGTCTGATTCCTACTGTGGTACTTGGGCACATGTTACCATGGCTAACTCCTCTGCTGGGAGAGCGGGGTATGTGAGAAAGTGCTGATGGAGCTCTGTGATTGGCTGCTCTTCTCTGTGTGTGTGGTGGCCTTTCTCCCAGCGTCCACGCTCTCCACCTGATTCTGCTCTGATTTCACTTAGCCTCACAGGAATCTTTCCTTAGCACACATCGAGTCATGGTTCTCTCTGGTTATTTTCATGTGGATTAAATAGTTCTTCTTGGTGTCTTTAAGAAGTTCCTGCAAGTTTCTTATATCATAATGTTGTTATTCTCCAGTTAGCAATTAAGTTATTGTTTTCATTGATCAATTATTTAATTTTTTTCTAAATTTTTATGAAATATGAGGTAGGGGAAAATTTGAAAGAGTACTGGCAATGTCCAATTGATTGTCACCCCTTTTTTTTTAGTTGTATGTTCTTCAGAAACCTGTGGTGGATTTCCATTTATAATATTTTATACATAAAGACAAGAAAAAATGCTTATATAAAAATATTTTTAAATGACCATTAAAAAGTAGAATTTTCCTGTCAGTCTTACCATAATTCTACTCTCCTCTTGTATTCTCAAGGGTGACCTTCCTTAGCAGTTTCTAGTTTGTATTTGTACAAGTATATACATAAATACTTTTTATGTTAATTTTACACATGTAAGATTAAATTGAACATATTATTTGTAAAATGTTTCACCGATAATTTTCATGTCTACACATATAAATTTTTGTAGGCATTCTTATCTTCATTTTATAAAGGATAATGAGCTTGAAAATCACTAGTTCTGGGACCATCAAATAGCATAATGGTTACATCACTGAACTTCCACATGGCCAACTGCGTTTCAAGTCCTGGACCCAATGATTTGAAACTCACGCCTAGCCTGTGTGTGTGTGTGTGTGTGTGTGTGTGTGTGTGTGTGTCTTGTGTCTCCAAAGTCCAGAGAGAAGACTGGAGAAGGGATTATAAACTAGCCATCTCCCTAGAAGGTGATTTCTCACTTTCTGTCTGTCTCTCCAGTGAGCACATAACGTCCTATAGCAAAAATCTCTGTTTAGAAAAAAAAAAAAAAAAAAAAGACGGACCAACAGTTAC
>NW_006160032.1:2814576-2830191 GCF_000334495.1 Tupaia belangeri chinensis
AAAAAAAAAAAAAAAAAAAGATAGAAGAGAAAATAAAATCACTAGTTCTAAGCCAACACATAATAAGTGATCATAAATGGTAAAGATGAATGAAAAGGCTATTAAAGACCACCAAATCTCACCAAATGGTTTTACCTAAAGAATGATTTTGAGAGCTCATATGTGAATTTGGGAAAGTTTTCTCATTGGTAAAATGGAAATATTAGTAATAACTATTAACATCCACATCATTAAATTTCTGTGAGTAATATATGAAATAATGCATATAAAATACCATGATGTTGGTTGGTCCTATAGCCTAGTGGTTAAGAGAGTAAGATCCCACATGGCTACCAGCAGTTTGAATCTTGGCCTTCGAGGGTTAAAAAATCACAGCAGGAACATACTGTATGAAGGTGTAGGGGCAGAAAGAACTTCTTCCCCACCTAGGTTTGCTAGAAGTGACTAACAATTGGCAGATTAATAATAGAAATGGCATACAGATTTGGTTTAAACTCTCTTGTATATATAAGAGACATAAAAAAATAAAGATGAACCAGAGACTGTGGCTTAAATACACCCTCACAAGAGAGAGAGGCAAAGGGGGAGAATGGATGGGCTTGAGGCTGAGACAATGGTTAGTAAATGATTCTCTGGAGAAGCTGAATAAGGCTAAGAAATTACTGAAAGGTGAGGGACAAAGGATGAAAACCATACAGTAACAAAGTTTGCCTTATTATGTAACTAAAGGGTTTTTTTTAATTGCCAAAGAACAGAAAGAGGGAGGGAGGGGGGAAAAGCCCCCACAGTGGGGCATGGTTATGCCACTATCCCTGCTCCTCAATTTCTCCATCCCACTGGGAGTTTGCAGTGCCAGCATTCAAACTGCAGCTGCCCATGTGGGATCCCACTCAATTTACTACTAGGCTACAGAGAAGGCCCTGCAGATAAAATATGTCAGGTAATCCTACAGAGCTCCCTCCAGAAGAATAGGGGACCTGGGTGTAGACACCTTTCTTGTCTTTGCTTGATGAGATTCCTAGAGAGGAGATTTAAGACAACTAAATTTCTATTAGGACTTTTCAGCTCTAAGTAAATTCCTGAGAGAGCCCTTCTTTGCACTTAAGGTTGAGAAGAGAAATCAAGTTAGAGAACTTGATTCTGAGGTGACTTTAAGACCTCTCAGCACGTTAGAATCGTAGTCTTTGTGTTGCTGGTTTCTGAGCACGAAGACACCTCATGCATGTATACACAATCTCCCCAGAATATGATCAACGTAAGAGTTACAGTAATGGTTACCTCAGGTTTGGGGAGGCAAAGAAACAGGATACAAGACCTCACAGTTCATTTCAATGATTTTCAAGGTTCTACTTTTCATAATAGGTGTAGGTTCCCTAGTTATTAAAAATAATCGGGGAACCAGCAGTTAGCGTAATGGCTATGTCACTGGACTCCCACGTGGTCGACCGCGGTTCGTGTCCCGGACCCGGTGGCTTAAAACTCACGCCGGGCGCGTGTGCGTGCATGCCTAAGTTCCCGAGAGGAGAATGGAGGAGAAGGGATTGCGGCGTGACCATCCCCCCGGGGGGTGATTTCTCGCTTTCTGTCTCTATGTCTCTCTCTGTCTGTCTGGTGAGCGCACGCACCCTACAGTGAAAATCTCTCCAAAAAAAAAAAATAATAATCAACAAATAAATAGAACCATTTGTGTCATGAAACAAGCATTGTAGTTAATCTAAGTCTCAGAAAAGTAAATATCTTTAGAAGAAATATCAAATTCTGCAACACAACTTGTCATTGTTTTTTTTCTTTTTTTTTTCCCTCTCTCCTTTATCAAGAGTCAATTGAAACACTAAATACATTTCTGCTTAAAATTTCAAGATTTTCTGGCTTTTTACAAATGCCAGCAGTCATACAACTCTACGAGGAGAATCTTTTGATATTCACATTTATTGTAATATAGAATAAAAATGCATTTTGATTCTGTTTCTTGAACTTGAAAAGCTTGCGTGGTTAAAATTGCAAACCCAGGAGGCGAAGGATCATTCTTTTGCATCGTGAACTGCCATGATTTTATAGGAGAAAACATGAGGAGTGGCCACTCTGAAGAACAGGTTAGGTAAAGAGGGTTGGGAAGAACAAAGGAAAAGGACAGCAAGGTGGTTTATTGTGGAAGGGCCACAGAAAGGATAGCTGACTTTGTCAAGGCCTTTTTATACTTAGGTGCCTATGCTTAAATGTCTAAGCAACTGCTGGACACTTAGCTCTCAGGGGCAGAAAACCAGATGGCCAAGTCCATCTGAGGTTCCCTCTGGATATATTTCACAGGTCTTCAGATCACTCTAAACAGTTCCCTTGTGTAATATAGAAAGTTAGATAGAAAATGAAGCAAAAGCAAAACAAAAAAAAGCTTTTTCTAATTTCATTTAAGTTCTCAAAAAAAAATTTTTTAAAAAAACTTGCTGCATAGCCTAATGGTTAAGGGAGTTGAATATCATGGTCAACCACAGTTCAAATCCCAGCCCTGATGACTCAAAAAATACATCTGGCATAAGTGCACGGTTGCCCCAAATCCTGACAGAATGGGGAAATGAAAGACAAGGCGTTGAGAGGTGTCCATGCCCCATTGGGAGTGCTTTCTCTCTCTCTCATGAGTGCATGTGCCCACTGGCAATTAAATATATAGATAGATGCATATATGTGTGTGTGTGTGTATCTATCTATCTATCTATCTATATATATATATATATATATACATGCTTTGCTTAACTCCCAATATATATATATATATTTATACACACACACACACCCAAACCTAAGTAACATTTCAAAGCAGACAAAGACCAAGAACACATTTCAAATGCCTACAACTTATCAGAGCAATGACCTGGATTTCCAAAGTTATAGTTGTATTGGGATGTGCATTCACACAGACTTCAGGGAAAATCTACATGTCTTGGTAATGTAAGAGCACATATACATGGAATATAAAAAGTCAAACTTATAGAAGCAAAGAGTAGAATAGTGGTTCTTGGAGGCTGTAGAAAGGAGAGAGTTGTTTATCAAAGGCTACAAAATTTTAATTATATGTGAAGAATACATTTTGAAAATCCAATGTAAAACACAGTATAGTGACTATAGTGAACAATTTGTATTATATACTTGAAATTTGCTAAGAAAGTAGGGGTTTTTTTGTTGTTGTTTTCAGTTTTTTGGAGGGGTTTTTTGCTATAGGGCGCGAGCACTCGCCAGACAGACAGAGAGAGACAGAGAGATAGAAAGTGAGAAATCACCCCCCAGGGGGGATGGCCACACTGCAATCCCTTCTCCTCCATTCTCCTCTCGGGATCTTGGGCACGCACGCACGCACACATGCCCGACGTGAGTTTAAGCCACTGGGTCCGGGACTCAAACCACAGTCGACTACATGGGAGTCCAGCTACATAGCCATTATGCTAACTGCTGGTCCCAGTAGTTTTTGCTTTTTAGTTTTGCTATAGGGAGCATGCGCTTACTGGAGAGCCATAGAGGAAGAGAGAGAGAGAGAGAAGGAGTGAGAAATTACCCCCCAGCAAGGATGATCAAACCAAAACCCCTTGTCCTCCGGGATTTGGGGCACAAATGCACACACTTTGGCATGTTTTTCAAGCCCCTGGGCCTTGGATTTGAACTGCTGTGCAGTCAACCATGTATGACCCAGCATGCCTCCAGTTGGCCCCAAAAGTAGATTATAAATGTTGTCACCACACACACAATGTGACTATATGAGGGCAAATATGTTAGTCTGTGATAATCATTCTACTTTTTATGTATGTACACACATACACACGCATATATTAAACATCACTTTGTATACCATAACTGTACTCAGTACTTGTCTATTATACCTCAACATTGCTGAATAAAACCTTTTTAAAAGATTTTATCAAATTTAAATATTTTTAAGATTTAGAAATCATTTTACCATAACAGTCATATAAGCATTTTGGCTTGCTAAAAAAAAAAAAAAAAAAAATAGGAAGTATTTTAAACATTCATTAAGAGGACTGAATTATCTGGCTACTTATCATATACCAGTTGCGCTTGAACCAAATGAGTCAGGACAGGGAGCTTCTCGGCCTTCATGTTTTTAGGACCAGATAGGTACAGTGAAGGCTTGGCACCTAACTCTGTGACAGTCCCACTACGTGCTTTGTCTTTACTGTTTTGCAGCCAGCAATCCCGGAGTGAGCGGTACCAGGCAAGGTGCCTGGGCATCTCAGACCTTCCCTTTTCTTACCACTTACAGTTTAGGGAGAAGAACGCATCTGGCTTCCCATTGCTACATTTCAGGATTTTATTAGTGTGGGAGTCTTCCCAAATGTGTATTTCAAGTGACAGATGATTCTGTGTGCCCCTTCTCCACAGCATCAATATCCACTATTCTATGGAGGATTAACTAGAGTGAGCACCCTGCCGTCACTGGTTATGAATTGTAAATGTGTGACAATTATGGCTCTTGAGGTACAAAACACATTTTTTATCGTGATTTGTGGGGCCCATTTTTATTGGGAATGAGCTTAAAACTGCCAGATTCATTAGCTACTAGAGCTACCCTGGTCGTATCCTTTGTGTGTTTGTGCATTAGGCTTTCTTAATCAGAGGAATAAGCTTACATAATTTCTTTTAAATTACGCGTAGTGGGGAAGGAGGTATGCAACACAGGAAGGTTTGTGAGAAAAACTATAAAATAGAAATGCCAAGAGCGGATTCACATTAAAAAATATTTAATGAGCAATAAAATGCTTCTGTAGCGATTCCAAGGGATACACAGTGTGGTCTGGGGAAGAAGCAATGTGCGCCAGTAATTCCTCTTGAGAATGGTACAATTTAGAGAGTCCAATTATTTTCTACTGCTCCTGTCCTGTTGTCTGATTGTCTTTTTCTTTTTTTTTCTGTTTGGAGTTAGAAAGAGTAAACTGATATTGATATATTTTCCAGCAAAGATGATTTCAAGGGCTGAGTGTTACCTCAGCTTTTACAAAAAGGCAGGAGAATCTCATTGTGTGACAAATAGAAGATTTTTGTTATTAAAGGAATGTCATGTACATAGAAACAGAAAAAACATAAAGTGTAAGCATTTTTACTCAGGACGTCCCTCAAGTTCTTTTTTAAAAATTTTTATTCATCCATCAAACTAATAAAGCATTTGAATGTGTGCATGTACACACACGAGGGGACTTCAAAAAGTTGATGGAAAAATAGAATTCATTTCAAATTTATTTTCATGCAATCCATGTGTAGTTTCTTTGGTATGCATTTCCATGAACTTTTTTAAAGATCCCTTATATATGTACGCATGTGTATTATTTTTTATTTCTATATATCTAATCTATATTCATATAAAAATGATATAATTTGTACTTATTATTTTATTATGTAATGTATAAGATATTATTTATTTATATATCTAAATGAGGTAATATCTATATTAATAACTTAATGTAGTTGGCAATAAACATCTATCATGCCATGGGACCAGCAGTTAGCATAATGGCTATGTCAGTGGACTCCCATGTAGTCAACTGCGGTTCGAGTCCCAGACCCAGTGGCTTAAACTCATGCTGGGTGTGTATGCGTGTGTGCCCAAGATCCCCAGAGGAGAATGGAGGAGAAGGGATTGCAACGTGGCCATCACCCCTGGGGGGGTGATTTCTCACTTTCTGTCTCTCTCTGTCTTTCTGGCGAGCACACGCACCCTGTAGCAAAAACCTCTCCAAAAATGAAAAAAATATATATATGCATATCATGCCAGATATGCCACATATTTGGAGGATAAAACGATAAAATTGAAATCAGTCCCTCACCTCACTGAACTTACATTCTAACTAGATTGAACAAGAGTTGCTAAATAATAAAGCAAATTGGTGTGTAACAAAAAGTTGTGCCATGAAAGAGAGGGACATGGCTTTATGGAAGTATGTACAAAGGGAGTGTAAAGTGACTTGCTTCCTAAATCTCATAATAAGTCTTATCAAGTGGGCTCTTAAACTTCTTTCTAGGCCTCTGAATCTATTATGTTAGTGAGTCATGCATGTGGTCTCAGAGGTTTCGAGGCACATGAACAGTTCTGCTGTCACTCTGTTTACCTTCAGATGTATGTTGGACCATCTACATGGAGAAGAGAATTGAAAAAGTAAGCACAGAACAAAACTGTAGCTGTTCCAGAGCTCTTGTGAATGTTCTCCAGCTCAAGGAGGGTATGTTCCACCATTTCCAATTTCCTTCCTTGTGATGGTTAATTTAATGTGCCGATTTGGCTATGTTTTGGTGCCTATTTGTTTGGTCCAACGCTAATCGAGATGTTCTGAGGATATTTAATAGAAGTAATGAAAAATTTACAATTATTTGACTTCAAACAAAGCAGATTACTTCCATAAAATGGGTGAGCCTCAATCAACTAGGTGAAGGTCTTAAGAGTACAAACTAGGATTTCCCAGAGGAAGAAATCTTTTTCAAAACTGTAACTTTGTACTCCTATCTGAGTTTCCAGTGTGCTGTTTTGTCCTATGATTTCCAAACTCAAGCCCGGAGCATCAATTTTTGCCTGAATGTTCTGCTTACCAGGCTGCCCCACAGATTTCAAATTTGTCAGACCTTACCATTGTGTGAACTGATTCTTTAAAATCAAGTGTTTTCTCTCCCTGTCCTGTTGGGTCTGTTTCTCTGGAAAACTCTGACTTATATTCTCTTACATTTTATTTTATTTTATTTTTTAATTTCATTTTCTTTTATACATTCAATCACATTATTTGGCTTACAAAATGGATATTTCAACAGGTGAACATTTCTCCCTGGTACAGTTGATAAAAATACAAAATATCTTCAACAGATAATACCACATTTCTTTGTGCCATTAATGCTTTGCCTCCCTATTTTTCTTCTAAATGGCCTTCCTCAGACCCTCGTCTTTCACATACACTATATCTGGTATTTACAACTGTATACTGTGTTTCTATATCCTTTAGTCAATTAATTTCAGTCACAGAGTGTGGACCCTAGGTATATGTTAAGTGGGGACATACAATGCCTCTCCTTCATAGTTTGGCTTGCTTCACTCAGCAGTAAATCTTCCATATTCATCCACTTTCTGTCAAAAGTCAGGGTTTTATTGTTTTTTATGGTTGAATAGTATTCCATTGAGTATATGTGCCACAGTTTTTCTATCCATTCATCTGTTTGTGGGGATTTGGGTTGTTTTCATGATTTGGCAATTGTGAATAGTGCCACAATAAACATTGACGTGCAAGCACTTTTTCCGATTAAGTGTTCTTCTGTCCTTAGGGTAGATACCAAGGAGTGGGATTGCTGGATCATATGTTAGTTCTATTTGTAGATTATTGAGGAATCTCCAAATTGTTCTCCACAGTAGCTGCACCAATTTACATTCCCACCAGAAGTGTAAGAGAGTTCCCCTTTCACCATCCACCCCCAGCACTTAGCATTTCTTTGTTTGTTTGTTTGTTTGTTTTATCTTAGTCATTCTGACTGGGGTTAGGTGATATCTCATTGTTGTTTTGATCTGCATTTCCCTTACAATGAGGGATGTTGAGCATTTTTTGATATACCTTTTGGCTATTCGTATGTCATCCTTAGAGAGTGGTGTTTCAACTCATTTTCCATCTTTTAAAAGGATTGATGGTCTTTTTTCTAGTTGATTTCCTTAAAGCAGAGACTGAGAAGAAACTTCACATGTAAATGATTTATTGAGGTACTTCAGTAAAAATCAGTCTGGGATGGGGAGGAAATAGGAAAGAAAAGGAAAGAGCCACAACAAGGGAATTATTTCAAGCAAAGTGCTATCTTTGACCTGGCTTTATGAGAAACTCTGGAGAACAAATTATACCCAAGAGTTGATCCTACTTTTGGAAAAAAGATCAACCCTTTCATATTTTATAGCAGTCAGTCACTTCGTAAGGACTAGTTGTACCCTACAACACTACAGTACTGTGGGCTTTCTGTGATAATAATACAAGCTGTTGGAAACAAAGCACAAAAATGATGAACGTTGAGTGTGTGAAATGGTGAACTGGGTCTTTAGCTATTTGTGTAAAATATGGACCATCCCAGTACATAGACAGTAAATAAATTTGGTTGAGTTGGCCTAAGCCATACGATGTGCCAGCAACCTGAATGTGCAATGGTACATCCTACGGTGGAATGTTATACAACCTCCTTTTCCTATTGCCAAGAAACAGGAAAATGATTGTAGGTCATCTCTATCACATCAATTGATAGTTATACCCTGCTATGTTCCCAGCACAGCTAAGGAAGACAGAAGTACAGGACCTGTTCCTGATTTCTAGAAATTGAAAAAACTGTAGCTAAGAAAATTATATAAGCAAATTGTTATTATCTTTGAGCCTCTACCTCATGTACCATATGGGGTTATGATGATAATAGCTGTCTCATCTGACTGATAGGAGAAATAAATATTGGGTTGTTGGAAAAGTCATGACATATTTTTCTATGCAAAAATACATTATGACTTTTCTGATGACCCAATGAATGCATGGAAAATGGTTAGCACAGAGAAACTGCATACACAAAAGCTGTTTATACTTATAATTCTTTTACCAGACTGTAAGCCCCATAAAAACAGGGATCTTTTCTTCCTCAATTATTCGTTTTGGGTTTTTTTATTTTTATTTTTTTGATCTAGAACCTAGAATAGTTCCTGACTCACACTAAGCATTTCATCTATATGTCAATGAGTGAGTGGGAAATGCTCATTGACAGGATACCTGAATTTTCCTCTTGCTTTTTTGTGTCTCTCTTAACATTGTAAATTTTAAACATAGGATTCTCAAGGGCAAAGAATTAATGCAAGCTGTAAGTTATAGACAGCTGGCACTTAATGTTAAGTAATAATATTTGAGTCAATTTTATATACTTATTGTTCTTTAGGGATGTCCCCATCGTTTATTAGCCTTTAGGGAAATGTCTTAAGTGTGAAGGAAAATAGAAGACATATGGGGTGCAGGTATTTGCTGAGCTGTTCAGTGAAATAATTACTGAAATGTTGCCAAATACTAAGGTTCTACTCCGAATTCTTAATCAGTGCATATTCTCCTCTCCTCTGAAAAGTTACTAGCTATATACCATCATCTATGTCTTATGATGGCTCTAAGTATAGCCAATTAAATAGTCTTCATCATCTGAAATGTTTTCCTCTATTGACAGAGTAAGGCTGTATCCTGGAAAGGAAAGGGGGCTACCTGTGTTTTGTTTTTGTTTTTGTTTTAATTCTATCCTCAAGGAATGTATATGCCCTCATTTTTCCTGGGTACCATAAAATACTTTAGAAATAAAAAGGTAAATAAAAATTGCTCACCTTGGGTGTTTAAGAAAATAGTAGTGAGGTATTATTAATTGATCCTAAAATTCTGGTAGCATGGATCAGTCCAAGCCCAAAGGCCTCGGAAGCAGGGAAGCTGGTGATGTAACTCAAAGCCTGATCTGGAAAGCTTGAGAACCCAGAGGGCCACTGATGTAAACCCTAGACTCTGAAGGCAGATGAGTTCTGGTGTCCAAGAAAACAGAAGTCTATTTTTCTCTGTCTCAAAAGAGATCCACTTGTCTTCTGTGTTTATTCTCTCTGGACTCCTTAATGACTGGATCACTCCTGCTCACATTGAGAGCTCACATTTTCTACATCTAGTCTATTCAGACTCCATGTTTATTCTTTCTGGAAACACCCAAATTAATGTGTTTTTTTTTTCTAGCTATTCCCTAATTCAGTAAAATTGATGCTCAAAGTTAACTATCAGGGACCAGCAGTTAGCATACTAGCTATGTCGCTGGACTCCTATGTTGTCAACCGCAGTTTGAGTCCCAGACCTGGCATCTTAAACTCATGACAGGTACATATGCATGCATGTCCAAGATCCTGAGAGGAGAATGGAGGAGAAGGGACTGTGACATGGCCATCCCCTCTGGGGGATGATTTCTCGCTTTCTGTTTCTATGTCTCTCTCTGTCTGTCTGGCGAGCGTACACGCCTTATAGCGAAAATCTCTCAAAAAAAAAAAATAGAAAATTATCTGTCAATGATAATATGGATGATAATATCTTTGGACTATTATACAGTTTATTCATGCTGGGAAAACTCATTTTGTATGCTATAATGATACACAGTGATTCAGTATAAAAATAATAATAATAATGAATTTTTATTTTATTTAAAAAAAATGAAAATGATGAGGTTTTGAAGGAATTCTCTTCCTCAAGCCCCCCAGAAGTAAAAGGAGAGAAACTCCTTTCTGGAACCCTGAATGCCAAACTTTCACTGTGGATTCCATACTCCCACCCACAGTAGAGGAGGGACTCTGAGACAGGGCTAACTCACATCATAGGGAGTGTATGAGCACTCAGTTTCATAAATGTTCTCAAAAGAAGTAGGAAGAAGTGAGTATTTTAACAGATGACTACAAATCAAAGCAGAGTCACAAGAAATAGGAGAAAGCCAGGAAATACCCCCTCATAGGAACGTAATAACTCCTCACCAACAATAGATAAAAGAAGAGATCACAGAAATGTCAGAAAAATAATTCAGAATCTTCATTATAACATAAGAAAATGAGATGTAAGAGAAAACAGACAAACAATTCTAGGAGTTGAGAAAATCCTTCCATAACTTGAAGGAAGAATTTCATAAAGGAACACCCTAAAAAAGAATCAAACAAAACTTCTGGAGGTAAAAAATATAATGCATGAAATCAAAATCTCCCTTAAAAGTATTAACAGCAAATTAGACCAGGCAGACTAAAGATCTCTGGGCTTGTACACATAGCCTTCAAGTTAGTCCAAGCAACCAAAAAGAATGGAGTACTATTAAAAACCAGGGCAACATATAGGAAATTATAGATATCATAAATGGCCAAATATCCACATAATAGGTATTCCAGAGGCAAAGAGACAAGTAAAGGCATAGAAAACCTCTTTCATGGTATATTGGCTGAAAACTTTCCAAATTTAGAGAGGCATATGGATATCTAAATCCAGGAAAATTCAAATTCAAAGGACACCACATATATATAAGAAGATTCTCTCCAAGGCATATCATAGCCAAACTGGTAAAATCCAAGACAATATGCTAAAAATGGCTAGAGAGAAACACCAGTTTATGTACAAAGGTTACCCCATGGGACTAACATCAGACCTCTCAATTGAACAATGCAGACAAAGAAATAATGGAAAAATATATTTAACACCCTGAAAGGAAAACAATTTCAACCAAGAGTACTATACCTGGCAAGATTATTCTTTTTTTTTTTTTTTTTTGAGAGATTTTCACTATAGGGCACGTGCACTCGCCAGACAGACAGAGAGAGACATTAGAGACAGAAAGCGAGAAATCACCCCCCACGGGGGATGGTCACGCCGCAATCCCTTCTCCTCCATTCTCCTCTCGGGATCCTGAGCACGCACGCACACGCGCCCGGCGTGAGTTTTAAGCCACCGGGTCCGGGACGTGAACCGCGGTCGACTACGTAGGAGTCCAGCGACATAGCCATTACGCTAACTGCTGGTTCCCCATGCAAGATTATTCTTTAATGGGAATGAGAAATAAAATCATTCTGGATAAGCAAATGCTGAAAGAATTTAACAAAAATCAACCAACTCTTTAGAAAATGCTTAAGGGAATACTATATCAGGACAACTAAATGGAGATAAATAGAAGTATGAACACAAAGCAATTAGAAAAAAAAGAGTAATGAAATGACAGAAATAAATCGACATATATTGATACAAATGTAGAATGTCAGGATTAAATTCCTTAACTAAAAGTCTAAAAATTCAAATTCAATTGGTTTGCACACTAGCAAGTTTAAGCAAAAATTCCTGGTTTAAGTACCAATTATTTGATAGACAGTTGTCTCCACAGATTTCATACTGCATTTATATATTTTTTTATTATAACTAGTTAACATAGGAAAAGTCCCAAGTGTTACAGTTAGCTGAATCTTTCTTTGGAAAGAATTTAAAGAAGGCTAAAATCCAGAACTTTGTAAATTCTATAAATCACCAAATCACTGACTTTACTGTGTCTTCACTTTTAAACATCTCATTCCAATTTTTTTCCTTCTTTTTGTTTTTTTGTTTGTTTGTTTTTGTTTTTGTGTTTTGTGGGTTTTTTTTTTTTTTTTTTTGGCTTGAGGACTTACTTCTTTATGCCCAGTACAGAACTTGGTTGTACAAGAACTCACAGAGAGTGAGTGAAAGTTGCCTTTTATTATCTCTTCCTAATGAGCTATTGTTATTTACAATTTTATCTATCTCTAACTGGACCAATGATTGATACCAGATGTTTTCAGGTTATAAATTCTCATCTCTCAACTTTGCAAGCTAAATAACATGCATGCTATATGTTGTTATATGCTATACAGATAGACTTGCCAAAAGTTTCTTCTGATTGGATGGTTTCAGGGCCAGAGCACTAGGTTTTGTTTTTGTTTTATTTTTTTATTTTTTTATTTTTTTTTGGAGAAGTTTCTTTGCTATAGGGTGCATGCGCTCGCCAGACAGACAGAGAGAGACATAGAGACAGAAAGCGAGAAATCGCCCCCCAGGGGGGATGGTCACGCCACAATCCCTTCTCCTCCATTCTCCTCTCAGGATCTTGGGCATGCACGCACACACTCCTGACGTGAGTTTTAAGCCACCGGGTCAGGGACGCGAACCGCTGTCGACTACGTGGGAGTCCAGCGACATAGCCATTACACTAACTGCTGGTTCCCCAGAGCACTAGGTTTAAGATTCAAGAGTAAGTTATGTTGGAATCTTACTGAATATATTGACTAAACCCAATGGTGGACTCCCCATTTTAAAAACAATAAAGAAGGGTGGACCCTGTGTCCTAGTGATTAAGGGATCTGAATTGTATATGGCCAACCACAATTCAAACCCTGGTCCAACTAGCTTAAAAAACATGCTGGGCTCATGTGAGTGTGTACCCTAAATACTGCCAGGATGGAGAAATAAGATTGCATCATGATCATGCCCAATTGGGGAATGTGTTCTCTCTGTCTCTCTCCCTGGTAAGGTCATATGCCTTCTGGCAAAGTACATAAACAAATAACACAGTGCAGTAAATATCTGTAAAGACCATTTCTCTTGCTGTGCCTCTTAGTCTTGCAAATTTAGGGCTTAAAACAGACTATCCAGGCTGAGACTATATTCCTTTTTCTGTTCTTCATTGAGCATTTCCTTTCTTGTGCTTAAAAACTATATATATCCAAAAGAAAGAAAATACATATAGTACATTCTTACAGTTTAATGGTGTATAAAATTTACTTTCTTGTGATTGTATCTTGATTATGTCTTGATCTCTTGCCAGGGTGGTTATCTGTCCCATTGTTGCTTGCCTAGAATTTTTAGTGTAAGTGCGAAAATGCACAGAAAAAGTCAAATATTCTTGACTACAATACACCAGGCACTACTTTTATCATACATTTTAAAACGTTAATAACAACTCATTGTAAATGTTCAGTGTTTTTGCACTTCAGTATGGCCATAGTTTAGAAACAAAATTTAGAAAACCATTGCTATTCATTTTTTAGTGTTTGTTTCGTATTATATTTACTTAAAAATTTATAGAATTACCTTTTGATCATAAAAGTTGAAATTATACATGCTTAACGACCTTATCCTTAAGGCAACTGAAAGTCTTCTTGCCATAATGATCAATTTATATCATACGGAAAGTAAAATTTTTTCAAAATTAGGAGGACCAAACTAACTCTATCTATCCTAAATAGTTCTCTATTAGATAAAATAAGGTTTAGAAAATCCAGTATTGCTTATTCTTTCTATGGTCATTTGTCAATTATTGACTTAAGTTGAGATGATTACTTTATCCTTATTTATCATTTTTGTATTCTAAAGAAGAGATAGCTCATTTGCATCCCTTAATAGTGTACCCGTATAAGTAGCAAACACCAATACAGTCCTTTTACAGATGAAGCAACCAACTCTCAGAAAAAATATCCAATATCATTCAGTGAATAGAATTCTAACCTGATTTTTATGAAGAACTATATACAAAATGTATTAATTTAGAGAATTATATCGGTACTTCTGAATGCTAAAAAGGACTCCAAGTAGCATCTAGTCCTAAGGAAATTACTGGGGGGAAATGGAGAGGTAAGACACTTGTGGGACACAGATAAGGTTTTCATCTGTTGATGAGCATGTGTATAACGGTCTCAACTGGGCTGGAGTGAGGTGTAGATCATGCTGGGTAAAGTCTCTTCACAATCTAAATTATGTATAGCAATTTAATGCATAAATAATAATTTACAAAATAATAAAAAAATGAAATGAGTAAAGGTCGGAGATGCCCATTTTTTCAGCACCCCTTCCACATCTCCATTCTCACCTCCTTAACTGGTTAGAGGCAGAATTGACCCTCTAGGTCCATATTTCTGACACTTGACTGCTGTGTCCTTTTGCTCTCTTGGAAGGTTTTATATCCTTAATTTTTTTTTGCAGTTTCAGTTCCTTTTCCTCCTTCATAAGTAATTTTAATATTGTGGAGTCTTGGGTTATCAAGAATGATAAAGAATGCTAAATCTAATCCAAAGCCTTTATTTTCTGAACCTGAGTATGAAAGCCAGTGGGGTTATCTAACTTTCCCAGTAGGACCCAGCCATGTCCTAAAAGATATGATACATTCTCTCTATAATGATTTTAATTGCCTTATTATTTTGCAAATCTAAATTCAGATTTTATGATTGACAATTAAAGCAACTCTTTTGAAACATTCCAGTTGTACTAGACCAATTGCCAACAAACTTATTCATAGTTGATATTCTCAGAACCAGAAAGAAAACAATGTTGGTGAGACAGAACTAAACTTGAACATTGTGTTATATCCTGATATTGTTGAGGATAATTGCTAGAACGAGGTGGAGGAGTGGTTTCATTATATTAGTTTTTGTGGACTTGGAAGAACTAGAATAAGAAATGGATTTGAAAATAAATATCATTTCTATGTATTTTGAGGTTAAACCTGAACATTTTTCTGTATCATGAAGTGCATGCAAAATAGGTGCTTTGAAAATGTACAATTTTGTGTGTACAGTTACACATACATATACATTTAGTATGTGTGTGATGTTTAATTCCTATCTGTACACAATAGCATGGTTCAAAAGCACTTTTTCTGTTAAAACTACTGAAGCTTGATTTTCAACACCTTGCTATCTTATCTTTCTTCCCTTCAATCTCTCAGTTAATAGGATTTCTATAAACCAGCACAGCAGTGGGCTTGGTAGCTCAGCAGATTAGTCTGTGGGCTTTCATCCTTGGAACCTGGTTCAAATTCAGTCCTGACCAAGGTGCCCAATAATCCTCTATGGGTGGATTGCTCTCAAAAGGGCATGAAGCCTAGTTTATCTTTGAACCTGATTTGGAGTTGTGTTTTGAACCCTTCCTAAAACTTGAGGTTTCATTCATGCAACTGGAAAAAAAGTATGACATAAAGGCATTTGCTTCTAGTCCATAGACCAATTTCCTTTCTTCCTCAAACTCAAGATGTGTAAAAAAAAAAAAAAAAAAAAAAAAAAAAATTTTCCCTTTTTTTTTTTTTTACCCC
>NW_006160032.1:2830447-2860200 GCF_000334495.1 Tupaia belangeri chinensis
TTCCTTTCCCTCAAACACAAAAAAGGTAAAAAAAAAAAAAAAAAAAAAAAAAAAGATTTTCCCTATTTCTCTCTTTAGCCACCAATGTGCTAAAAATATTCAAAAGTGGATCAGTATTTTTAGTTTTTGTTTGTTTTGTTTGTTTTTTTGGCATGTCTTTACAACACCTTTATCATAAGGATCTGATAGTGGTTTTCCCTGCCTCCTCATAATATATTTGAACTATATTATTGCACATGCATAGATAAGATTAGAGTGATATTATCATATTAATTCCTTAATTAAAAGCCTATGATGTGGCCAACCCCTTGGCCTAATGGTTAAAAGAGCCAGATCCCGCACACCTTATTACACAGTTGAAATCCCAGCCTCACAGTTAGAAAAACACACTGGTTGCATGTGAGTGCATGTCCAAAATCACCTTGGGGTAAAGAAATGAAGGAGAAAGAATTGTGCACGGCCATACTCCATTGGCAGGTGCTTTCTTCCACTCTCTCACTCTCTGTCTCTCACTGGTGAGTACACAGACCCTCTAGCAAAAAGAAAAAAATTAAAAGAGCTTATAATGATGATGCTTTGTTGCCTGTTCTGTAGTATATCCCAACATACCTGAATTTGCAATCCCAACATGCAAACTTTTCTTCCTTCTTACATGTGATCAATGACTTTGTAGTCAGGCAGGAAACATAACTATATGTCATGTTTCTTTGGTCTCTGAATGTTTGATTCTGTCACAACTCCCCACCCCATCTCTCACCTGCTGGAATGCCTCTGTCTTCCTTTTCAGTTCTGTCTCTTAAGGTCTGACTGACTTCATCTTCTTCTCTAAGCTGTGTTTCTGCCTTATTAGTCCACACAATGTCAAACTTCTATAAGGTATATCAGAAGAAGCTTGAATCTTGGAGTCAGGTAACCCACTCTCTATTAATTTCTATTTTTGTAATTAGTTGTATGTTCTTAAACAAGATATTGATGAGGAGAATGGTTTTGACAAAGATAATGTAAGAATAATTTCAGTTACCTACTGAGTATATGCTGGATCCTAGGTCTTGTGCTGGCTGGCTTATCCAACACTTACTTCAGCATGTCACCATGAATATATACTTCTCATATACAATCCTAAAGATAGTTTATATGTAAGACTCATTACACTTTTTTAGAAAAGGGGGCAGAGAAATAAAAGCAATGCTGTAGTCCAGAATTCAACCATTTGTCTGACTGATTTGCTAATTCTCAATGTTGACTCTACTGATTTTCTACCTGTAATCTCTCTGAGCTTCTTTATCAAGAGATCTCAACAGATGACCATAAACTTCTCCCACATGGAGAACTCCAATGATTTTATACATGCTTGTCTAGTTCTATAGTACCATGTGATATATTTCTCTGAATATTTATTACAAATTACCTTTCTCGTCTTTGTTGAATAAATGTATATTTATGTATAATTTATATTTACAGCACAATTGATCAATGTTTGGCATTCAATTAAGATTTCTTTTTTAGTAGACAAAACAAAAATATTTAAATGTATAACATGCAATATTTTATTTCCACTAAAAGCAGAAATAAAGCATGCCTGAAATCACTTAATTAAAACAATTACTTAACAAGGATTGAAATCCTCCCTACCTTGAAGAAAATTTAATATAAAAAGTAGGATAGTGCACTGAGCAAAATTTCTGTCCACTAAAACTTAAAAGATATTTTAATATTGTTAATAGCTTTCTTCTACTTAATCTGAATACACTGAACTTTCAAATCTTTTCTGTTTTTTTGGGGTTTTTTTGGTAAGGTTTTTTTGCCATAGGGCACATGCGCTTGCCAGAGAAAGACAGTGAGAACAAAAGGGAGAAATTATACCCCAGAGAAGATGACCATGCCTCAATCCCTTCCCCTGGATTCTCCTTCTGGAATCTGGGCATGTATACACACATGCCCCCATGATTATCAAACTGCCAGGTTCACGACTCTAACCGTCGTCAGTGGCCTTAACCACTATACAACCTGCTGGTCCCAACTTTCAAATAATTTAAAATAGGAATGAATTAAGAATTGCATATAATTTTCAAAGAAACTAATATTTACTGTCCTAATTGTAAGAAGATTTGTTTAGAATGACTCATAGCTAAAAAAATGTGATAGTTATAACTCTATTTCCAAACATGGAGGAAGAGCTAGGATGGATTACAAACTTTTCTTTAACGTCCAATTATCTGCATATTTATTCACAAAAATACTTATAAAAACTAAAATTAATTTTAACAAAAATTTTAATCTTCAAATAAATATCTTTTCTTTCCTCACTTTCATATAGTCACCCTACATTAATAGATTTTGAGTTGGAATGAGTACAATATTCCTTTCTGTTAAAAAATTCTAATAATAAAATTCATCCTTTCATATTTCTCTTTATTTGATCCACTTGGATCAAAGGGAGTAGTAGCTAAATTTTTAGAAATTGCCCAGTCACTTATGCTTACATTTTATTGGTGCCAAATCGAATGTGAACAGATGATCAATCTACTGGAGTGGTGATTAATGCATTACAGAATAAATCATTTAGCAGTTGATCAGGCCACCTACAAAGAGTCTTAAGTCCTTACCATGGTGTGAAGGGTAGCTTTTTTGGCTTTTAAAAGCTCTTGTCTGTTTATCAATGTCATCATTATTATTATTTAGTTAATTAAGTGAAGAGAAGCCCTGTGGCATAATAACTGTTTTATAATCACTAAGAACTAGGTGTTGGCTTTACACTTTACTGGGCTTTGTAGTATATCCTTCCTATCTATACATC
Source organism: Tupaia belangeri chinensis (assembly GCF_000334495.1). Classification (NCBI taxonomy): domain Eukaryota; kingdom Metazoa; phylum Chordata; class Mammalia; order Scandentia; family Tupaiidae; genus Tupaia; species Tupaia belangeri. The sequence goes on from NW_006160032.1 coordinate 2,833,245, forward strand.
CCCATTCTCTTATTTTAACTTGTGTTTTTCAGAATATCTCAGATATAATACATATTTAATACATGTACATGTTCAATTAATGTATGGTAAATTAGGCAGAAAGTGATTGCAAGGGCATGGTTGATGTAAATGTCAATACCTTAAAGAAGAATAAGAAATTGTTGGATGGAGGGTAATAAATTATGTAAGAGCATTTTAGTTTTACATGTTTTTGTTACTAGTGCTTCAATAATCTATATTTAAAAATTTAGTCAGAGACTGAATATATTTGAGAATTCTGGATCTATTTTATCCTATTTCCTTTTATTCCACCTACCCTACACAGTTCATGCATTCTTTTATCTATTTTTATGCTAAAAGGATTGTGGAGTTATATAAAGATGTTTATAGAAACACTAGCTAGGACTCACCTATAGTGTGAAGCCTAGAATCAGGGGATTTTCTGGTTTTCTTCAAAATACTTTGATCTAGTAGCATAGTTTATCAGGCTGCACAAGGCAAAAACTTCAAACCGTCTAATCTAGTAATGATTGCTCCTAGCATATGTGATTCATTTATCCATTCATTTTTTTGCAAACTCTGTGGCTTCTGGTCTTCTCTTTCTTTTTATGCATATGAGAACTACTTCCCAGTCTCCTTAGAGTTAGGCGGGGCCATATGACTCCTTCTGGCCAATGACATTTGAGCAGAAAAGGCAAATGTTTGCCTTTTAGGCAAATAAAGTTTGTCTTTGGCAAACTTTATTGATTGCAATGTGCCCATCATGTGGTTTAATGGTAAATAAAGGCAATAAAGTTCATTCTCAGCAAACTTTATTGATTGCTATGTGCCCATCATGTGGCTTAATGAAAAGTAGATGATCATAAATGAAAAATGTTCTTTATTTCTGTAGATCTAATAGTCTAGCACAATGGTTGGCAACCTATAGACCATGGACATATATGTTTGGCTCAATATCTGCTTTTGTAAATAAAGTTTTATTTGAGTACTGGCCAATGATTATATTTTATCTGTGATAGCTTTTACACTAGAATGGTAATAGTGGAGTAATTGTAATAGAAAACTTAAGGTTTGCAAGATCTAAAATGTTTACTCTCTATCCTTTAGCAAAAAAATGTCTCCTAACCTCTAGTGTTCAGGAAAAACCAGACACTGCATAAGGAAATCACACATATGTTAATTTTAACAAATTCTGGTAGGTGCTTTTAAAGCAAATAGTATATGACTCTTAATTGGAATGGTATGGGCAGGCTGTGGTTGCAACAACATAACCAAAAACCCCAAATCTCAGGGGCTTAACATATAACTTTTCTTGTCAACACACAGTCAGTAGTAGACCAGTCGTTCTTGGTCTCTCAGTGATTCACTTATGTCCAGAGGCACCCTCATCACAAGATCACTGTCAAATAGAAAGTCTAAAGAATCACATGGTTGGTTTTTACTGCCCCAGCCTGGGAGTGACATTTGCCTTTTCTGCTCACATGGCATTGGCCAAAATGAGTCACATGGCCTCACCTAACTCTAAGGAGACACAGAAGTAGTTATCATATCCATAAACAAGAAGAGAAGACCAGAAGTTGTGGAGTACAAATAAAATTTGCAACATCAGGGAAAGTTGTTTTGAGAAAATTTCATTTAATCTGAAACCTGAAGATAAAGGATGAGTCAGACAGGTAAGGAATGGGCAATACCATGATTGGATGAAGAAAACAGGTTGTAAGGAGAAGACGGGGAATAAAAACGTGATGTCTTGGTATGTTCCAAGAACCAAAGAAGATGAACAAGTTCAGGAAAAGCTGGAACCTCATATGATTAGAGAAGAATTCGGAAGCAAGATCACAAAGGACCTTGTAAACTCTGTGCAAGTTTGAGTATTATTCAATGGGCAATAAGTGAAACCTTTAAAATAGAAGACATCGGGAACCAGCAGTTACCGTAATGGCTATGTCGCTGGACTCCCACGTAGTCGCCCGCGGTTCAAGTCCCAGACCCGGCGGCTTAAAACTCATGCCGGGCGCGTGTGCATGCGTGCCCAGGATCCCGAGAGGAGAATGGAGGAGAAGGGATTGCGGCATGACCATCCCCCCTGGGGGGTGATTTCTCGCTTTCTGTCTCTATGTCTCTCTCTGTCTGTCTGGCGAGCGCACGCGCCCTACAGTGAAAATCTCTCCAAAAAAAAAAAAAAATAGAAGACATCATCTCTTTTATGCTATGAAAGAACCACATTACTGGGACCAGCAGTTGGCATAATGGCTATGTCGCTGGACTCTGATGTAGTCGACTGCAGCCCAAGTTCCAAACCCGTAGCTTAAACTCATGCCGGGCATGTGTGAGTGTGTCCCCCAAGATCCCGAGAGGAGAATGGAGGAGAAGGAACTGTGGCGTGGCCGTCACCCCTGGTGGCTGATTTCTTGCTTTCTGTCTCTCTGTCTTTCTAGTGAGCACTCGTGTTCTATAGCAAAAAAAAAAAAACCGTTTTTATAGCAAAAAAAAAAAAAAAAAAAGAAAGAACCACATTATCTCTGAGCAGAGACTGGATTGCAGAATTTGTCTATGTCAGACAAATCCAGATGAAATTCTTTCTCTTTTATTGTTAATTTCTTTTGCCAAGCATCTCATTTATAGTTATTAAAATTTTAAATGAAATATTTGCCAGGGAAGGTTATAAAACAGTTATAAGAATTAATAAAAAAAAGAATTATTCCATTACAAAGATTAAGACATACACATATACTGAAAAGTTATTTCCTTGAGAAATTTGACCTAATACTTGCCACAAATCCCCTAAACCTGTCCCTGTTCATATAGATTATGCACCAGCAGGAGACGAAGATTAATGATGAAGAACCTTATCAGGAGCCTCTTTTGTTTTCCTTGCTATAAAACGTAGCTTATGGAACCACTCTACACTGAAAGAGAGCCTGTGTTTGTTCAGTTTTTATTCCTTTTCTCTCCTCAGGTGCCAAACAGTTTTTATATGTTAAAGAGATGGATTTTTATGAAATAGGAAAGCATCATTTTTTGCTTGACTCTTAAGTATAAATTTTGTAAATACTAGATAATAAATCATGAAGCACTGAATAATATATGTGATGTTATAAATTTAATTTTGATGTTTTCATGACTAGCTAAACAACATAATTCATCCACAGTGTAATCACACCTTTTATAACAATTCTTATACACATATATCAGGTTAATTATAGTCTATGTATCTGACAAGAATTTTTATGACAGCTGAAAACAGTTTTCATTTCTCTTTATAAGTAGGTGATATCTTTTCTGCTTGTTGGCTCATTTTATCAGTTGTATTCAGTATGAACTGTGGAGAAAGGACTCTCTAAAATCCACAGTTCACATTTTTAAGGTTGCTAAGTTTTTCAATGAAATTCCATGAGTTCCTTTCACAATTAAAGTAAACCCAGAGTTTTAAATCACATATCGTTTTCTTCCAAATTCTTAGGAAGGAGTCAGGTAAGAACCAACTCCTTTGTGAGTGTGGCTCTGAAATAATTGGCCAGGAATGAGAAACAGTTTGCATCTTCTCTCTTCAACGTACTCTTCTGAGTTTCATGACTTTGACACTCACTAAAATTGAAGGAGTAAAATCTCCTTTGGAGGCACCATGATTTTTTAAAATACAGTACTCTAAATTTATAGTATCTTTATGTATCAAAGAAGGACTGAGATACCCTCACAGGAAATGACACTCCCCTTCCAAACATCATTTGAAATAGGAAATGGGGTGAAAATGAATCTATATTTTAAAAATAGAAGCTGTGGTTCTACTTCTTCTGTGGCAGCATGAAGATCACATATTTGATCAGGAAAGAGAGTATGGGTCATCAAAGTCTTCTCTTTGCCAACTGCTGCCAGTTACTGGTTTTCATGCTTTATGTATGGGCGTCAGCATAGTTTTATTTTGATAACAACAAAATTTTATATGGTGAATTAGAGTAAATGATAGTAGTGAAATTGGTGGAATTAGGAAGAACTGCTAAAACTTACCAGTTACTTTGGGGTTCTTGATATTTGCCAGGCACTGTATAGGGCACCTCTCAAGTAGTTTTTCTTATAATCCCTATGAAAACAAAGGAGTAGAAAATTTATTATTCAACTAAGTCTTAAGCATTTAAGCAACTAAGTCTTAAGCATTTGCTTGGTGATGTAGGGGTAAAAATACAGGGCAGTTCTGAAATATAATTCTATGCATTTTCTTTTCTTTTTTTTGGAGAGGATTTCGCTATAGGGCGCCTGCGCTTGCCAGACAGACAGAGAGAGACAGAGAGACAGAAAGCGAGAAATCATCCCCCAGAGGGGATGGTCACGCCGTAATCCCTTCTCCTCCATTCTCCTCTCGGGATCTTGGGCACGCACGCACACGTGCCCGGCGTGAGTTTTAGGCCACCGGGTCCGGGACGCGAACCATAGTCGACTACATGGGAGTCCAGCGACATAGCCATTACACTAACTGCTGGTTCCCAATCTATCCATTTTCTTGAGGCTCAGCACATAATCTTAGTTTCACTTAACTCGTGCTCTTCTTTTCATAAAGAATTTTTAAAAAAGAAATTTTTCAATTTTCAAAAATAGGCAGCAAATCTCTGATGCAATTTGGAACAGGGATTAAATATGTTAAAGATAGTTCAATAATTATAAACAGAGAACAGTCCTTTATAAAATGCCACAAGTCTCTGAACAACTTAACTATGTTTTTCAATGTTGTAGGTGTTTGCTTGGCTATTTACAAAGGAAAAAAAGTGTGTTTGTGTGTATAGATGATTGTGAGGATGTAACAAACACCAAGAACAGTTGATAATACATTTTAAAAGAGTAATTTTTCTCTAACAGATTGTAATTTTCTTGAAAAAAGTCTTTAATTTGGCTTAAGAAAGAATTATAATAGTTGTTATTCAAAACTCAAGGAGTATTTTCTTTGAGTGTATTGGTATTGTAGATACTTAGTCCAAGTTAAACAATTTTAAGCTTTGCTGCTAATTATTACCCTCATTTTTTTTAAAAAAAAGACAAAGTGTAATAGAATTAAATAACTCATTGGTTTTATATAGCTAATAAGTACATAAGATTCAGGAATAGATTCTGTTGCCAAATCAGTGTGTGTGTGTGTGTGTGTGTGTGTGTGCGTGCGTGTGTGTGCATGCACATGTGCTTCCAGTGTATAAGACTGCTCTTACCTTTAAAGCACTGCTTTCTATCGAATACATGGTAGATAATGTGTGGAAACCGCAGGCTTTAGTTGAAAAATTAATTAGCAAAAGCTAATAAATCAGCATAGCTGTAAACTAAATGCAGTTGTTTCTTTGTTTCAGTGAAAATATGGTTTTCAGAGCAAAGAGAGGATTGGTCCAGCTTTCCACTCCTGGTATATTCATATCACACTTAGAAATCTGGCTTCCACCTCAGACATGAAAAACACCACCAACAAATGGCAGAAAGCAAAAGACAGAGACCATGTTGAGAGACCATCTCTCATGAGGAACAGTGGAAGAACAGAAGTTAAGTTTAAGTTTTAAAAAAGAAAGAAAAAGTGTAGCAATTGGACTGAGCAAGACAATTATTATTTTTTTTAAAAAATTCCTTTCTCTAAACAAGTTAATCTTTTCAATGTGACTATAAAAGGCAGAAATAAGATTGCATCATAGATTCTAGTACAAAGTGGTTTTAAGCTCAACATAAAGACAAATGAACATATAACCCCAAAGTCCAATTCTGACAACTTTAGGAGTAGGAATTTTTTTCTTTGGAACCAGAATTATATAGCTTCAAGTGGTTATGACTACTGAAACCTATGGCATTTGTATTTATTTCTGGATTCTGGATAGGTCCAAGCTTGGCAGCATATTTTATTTCTAAAAATAATTTGTCCAGAATTTTTATATGTTTTGAAGCGATAAAAGGTCGGAGATAATTTCTCATGCGTCTGCCATTTTGAAGGAAAGTTCTAAAGTGTCTTGTGTTTCTCAGAGCACTATCATTCTAGGACTTTTGAAAGGTTCAGAAGCTACTTGCCTCCCTCACTATTTTTAACCATTAAATCACACTATTTTGAGTTTTTTAAGTAAATTATGACATCTTCTCCAAGATCTTGACTATTTCTTAAATTATCAAGAAAGATATGGGAACCAGCAGTTACCGTAATGGCTATGTCGCTGGACTCCCACGTAGTCGACCGCAGTTCAAGTCCCGGACCCGGTGGCTTAGAACTCAGGCCGGGCGTGTGTGCGTGCGTGCCCAAGATCCCGAGAGGAGAATGGAGGAAAAGGGATTGCGGCGTGACCATCTCCCCTGGGGGGTGATTTCTCGCTTTCTGTCTCTATGTCTCTCTCTGTCTGTCTGGCGAGCGCATGTGCCCTATAGCGAAAATCTCTCCAAAAAAAAAAAAAAAAAAGAAAGAAAGATAGCAACCATGAAAATGTCATAGCTTGGAACTGCTACCATTTCATGCCAATCACCAAAAGAAAAGCTTCTGAAGTCTCTCAGCACTCTGGCTCATGGCTTTTGACCCTCATTCAGCACCTATGTTTGGGGTACAGCATAAATCCCCTCTTGCTATTGTCCCCCTAATACCTCTGTCTTCTCACATTGCAGTTGACTATAGTTCTATCTGAAATGCAGTTCTTTCTTTGTATTGTCTAGTTCCTGTGTTTGCCTATAAAACTCAACCCTTGTTTCAGTGGATAGGACAAATTAGAAGGATTTTCATAGGTGATTTATTGGCATTGGAGGTTTTTATTTAAAATACATTAATTCTTACAAAATAGTCAATATTGTTTATATGTGTTATATATTATATATATAATGTGTATCTATGTTTATGTATATGGGTATATATTTGTGCAGCTATGTATAAGTTGTATTATCTGTGCTATGTGTAAGTATATAGTTTAATGGGACAATGATCATACATAGATGAGTACGTTTGTGAGTGTGTATATGAGGGACCCAACTACTTGTATTTGTGTGTATGTGTGTGTGTGTACCTGTGTTTTTTCTAAAAATTCATTTTTACACTTCAAACTTAAGCCCTATTTTTGTCTTTTTTTGTCTTTTTCTTCAAAGGGATATTTAAGTATTTTCTAGTTCAAAGTCCTGTCATTTCTGTGCACTTTATAACTTGCTAATTCTGGCAGTTACTTCTAATAATTTATTACTCTAAATTAAGGCTATTCAATTAATACCATACAATTTAACTTTGTGCTATTTATTAATATTTTATCTTTCCCAGTTCTCTGAGAGATGAGGGCATAGACCAGGAGCCATGGGGTTTATAAGATGCCGAATGATTTATAATGTGGCACCTAGAATTTGGCATCTGGCAAGTATATGATAATCCCCTACCTATGAAAGATAAATGAGGCACTTCTAAGACCATGTATTTTATTCATTTTTTTTAAAAAAGGATAAAATTTAGGTTATGGATAAATTTAGACATATATAATTTTAGTAGCTTATATTTTGTATTAAGTTAGTTTATTTTCATTCAAACAAATACTAATCAAGATACTTTTTGCTCTGTTTGGCTCTTCTGTGCATGGGAATGTGAATACAGCAGTGAGCCAAACAGACAGATATTTCTGCTTTCATAAAGCTTACCTTCTAGTTAGAAGAGGCAAAAAAAGGAAGAAATACAATAAGTAAAACATAGAATGTGGTAGATAGTGATAGGTATCATGGAGAAAGGAGGTAAGTATAGCAATTTCTTAAAGGGGTAGAGGGAGGGTTTAACTTTTTTTTTTTTATGTTTTTGTCATAGAGCTCATGCCCTATGAGAGAGAAAGTGAGAGGAAAAGTGAGAAAACATCTCCCCCCCACAAAGAGGGATGGCCATGCCATAATCCCTTCATCTCCAGGGATTTTTTTGGGCATGCACACACACATGCCTGTAGTGATTTTCAAGCTGCCACATCCAGGACTTGAACTGTGGTCCAGCAACCACAGAATCTAGCACCTTATCCACCATGCCACCTGCTGGCCTGGGAGGGTTTAATTTTAAATATGAAAGCCAATTAAGCCATACTGACTAGACATTTGAGTAAATATCTAAAGCATTAAAAGAATGAGCCTCGTTCCTATTTAGAAGTGTGTTCCAAAAAAAGAAGTCATCCCATGGCAAGACTCTGAAGTAGGGCCATGGAAAATGTCCAGAGCACAGAAAGAAAGCTGAGGTAACTGGCCCACCTCTTCTTAAAACCATCTAAAAGCTTCCCATCTCACACAGAATAAAAACTGTTTGCAGTGGCCTATACGGCTCTACAAAATTTGACTTACCCTCAGGTTGGTGTGTCAAGAATAGATTCAATGGAAACAGAGTAAAAATAGTGTGAGCCCTTAGAGGGTTATTGTGATAACCAGGGGGATGATGACTGCATATTGGACCAGGATGGAAAAGGTGCAAGTTGCAGGAAGTGTTCAAATTTTGTGCATGTTCTGAAGGTAGCAGCAATAGAGTTTGGTTAGGAATCTCGTGAGGGCAAGAGAAAAGTCACATATGACTCACGTTTTTGACTGGAATCAATGAAAAAAATAGACTTGGTCCCTCCCATTCGACTTTAAAGGATGAAAGCATGACAAGGGAAAGTAAAAGTAACTACTTACTGGTATCTTTTCAGACTTTGGAGTCTTATCTTATGCCCAGATAAGGCAAGTAGAGTAGAGAGATGTCTATAAAATATCTATGCTATGGTTCTCTTGTTGAAGTCACCTTATCTGCTAAGTGAACATCAGTTATCTTCTCAACAATGTACTTGAAATGCTATTTCAAATGCCATCTAGGGATCTGAGACACACAGAGATCTAGCCTCTGGAGTCAGAAAACCTGCATATTTATCATATCTCTACCATTCATTAATCAGACTAATTTTGGATCCTAGTTTTCTCATCTCTGGAAAGAGATGGATTATTTTTGCTTTAAACTAAGTAATTAAAAAACGCATATAAATAACCTAATTGGTTTCTAGCACATAGTAGATATTTAATAAAAGGATGCCGTTTTATTGCTGTCATGTAACTATTATACACCTTATTTGGCTGAGATTAAAGGCTCTACCTATTGGTTATTGCTCAAGTCCTTTTTAAAGTATATTAAATAACACCATCTGCTGAGTTTATATAATTGATATGTAGCTTATGATGAATTCATCAACTTACTGTTTTTTCTAACAAGTAGAAAACTAGAAGAAATAGGTCATCACAATATAATTTTTCTGGCCTATGGATAAAATCTAACTCAGTCAGGAACAATCTTATTCAACTTAGGGGTCTTGATAATATACACAAGCCATAAAGTAAGCACTGCACCCTCTTTTAGCACTAATTACGTAAGTCGGTAGATATTTCAGATATTGGAGTAGGTACATCATATCAACCAGCCTAATCCAGATAAACTGTGCTATCTTTAAGTAATTTTATGGAAGTGATTGACTATATTAAAAATCTATCTTCTAACTTCCTCTCCTGTTGAAGACTCTACCTCCTACTAGGGCTGAAAATGTCTTCCTTTCAGCCCAGACATGCCAAACCCAAGGTTTAGAAAAATTCCCTGAGAGGTTCTCCCAATGCAAGTGTACAGGACCTTAGTATTTATATGAGGGCCAGTCCAATAGCCTAGTGCTTAAAGGAGCCAGAAATCATACGGTTGACCTCTGTTCAAATCCTGGCCCTCAGAACTTGAAAATAATGCTGGGGGACCAGCAGGTGGCATGGAACTTAAAGCACTGGATCCCACATGGCTCACTGTGTGGTTCAAGTCCCAGACACAGTGACTTGAAAAATCATGTTGGTTGCGTGTGTGTGCATATCCCAAATCCCTAGAGGTGAATGGAGGAGAAGGGATTGTGGCATGGTCATCCACCTTTTTGGGGGGAGGAGTGATGATTTCTCACTTTACCTCTCACTGCCTTTCCCGGTCTTTCTGGTGAGTGCATGCATCCCATAGCAAAAAACTATTTTAAAATAAAAAAATGTCCTTAGGGCCAGCAGGTGGCATGGTAGTTAAGGGGTTAAATCCCACATAATCAAGTATGTGGTTCAAATCCCAGGCCCAGTGGTCTGCAAATCACACCAGTGTGTGTACATGCATGCCCAAAATCCCAGGAGGAGTGTGTAGAGGGGATTGTACTATGGCTTTCCCCCTTCAATTGGGGCAATTTTTCACTTTCTCATTCTCTGTCTCCTGCAAGCACATGTACTCCATGGCAAAAATCTATAAATGAATGAATGAATGAATGAATGAATGATTCCTTGCAGTATTTCTCAGATGCTTTATAAGCTGTAGAACTTTTTGACTTTTCAAAAGATTACTCAGTCTAAAGCATTGTCTAAGCTTATTTAATCAAGAAACATTTGTTCAATTAGGAGCCCTAGAATATTACTTGCCATTCAGAAAAGCTTATCTGATGTAATACTAGCATATACCCAGTAATTTACAATGTCAATATCAAGGAGACAATGATTTACCCACATGAAAAGTTGATGTAATAAAACTTTCAAAATTACAATATTGGTACATGAATGTCAGTTGAACATAATTTAATCACCATGCCTTCCCAGTGTTTGCTTCTGCTTGCTGTTTATGAGCAAATTCAAACAGCTAAGTTTTTACAGTTGGTCACCCATTCTACAGGTAGTCATTCCATTGAAGCTGTTCTAGTATGGGTATGATGGCATTTATCAGAGTCTCTTGGTGTTGGAAATAACTGATATGGTTGGGTATAAGCAGGCTAAAAGCAAACTGAGAAATACTTTAGTACTCTGGATTATGAAGGCAGAGACTATGGCTCTGTTTTCTTTGTACGCAATGGTTGAATTACTTGAGAGACCTTAAGAACTGAACATATTAAGGTCCATCCCCCTAATTCACTTGACCAACATATCCTTTTTTTGTTCATTTTTGAGAGGGAGGCACTGGGGAAATAGCAATGAATAAAACAGACAATGCATCTATTGACATGGAGCTTATGTTAAAGTAGGGGAGTCACATAATAAACAATTAGGTAGATATGTAGTATAATGGCAGGGAATGATAATTGGCCATATATAAAAAAAGTAAGATAAGGAGATAGAGAGTGATTGGGGTAGTTTGGGAACACTTGTCTGGGAGTAAGACTATTGTAGCCTGAGATAGCATGGACAAATACAGAGACTCAGAAATCAGAGAGCATGCGGTGATCAAAAACCAGAAATGAAGCAAATCTTTAAAAAGGAATTGAGGAGAAGAGTACCATGAAAAGAAATCAGAAACAAATTGATAGGGACCATTTGTTAAATCAGATTCAAAAACACTAAAGAGTTATGCATAACTTAGATGCATACTAAATTTAAAATAACCTCATTAGGAAAAATCACATGTTCTCACTCATATGTGGAAACTAAAAAAGTTGACTTTGTAGAAGAAGAGAGTAGAATAACAATTATGGAGTATGGGAAGGGGTTTGGGGATATAGAGATATTAGTTAATGGATACGAAATTAGTTAGATAAGAGGAATAAGATCTAGTATTCTAGAGTGCATTAGGATAACTATAGTTAAAATAATTGATGGCATACTTAGACTAGCTAGAAGAAAGGATTTTAAATGTTTCCTCCATGAAATAATAATAAATATTTGAAATGATAGATATGCTAATCACCCTGATTTGATCATTAAAATTTTATATTCATATACTGAAAATAAATCTCATGATAGCTCATACATATGCATAATTATTATATATCACCTAAAAAAAACAATTTGAAAAAATATTTGCACGAATAAAAATTGTGTTAACTAAACCAATCAAAACCAAAAAACCTCCTGAAATCTCCTTTTTTTTTAAAGAAATCTACTCTATTCTTTGTCATGCCCCTACTTTTTTAGATCTCTAAGTACATAATTAGGCTCTCTTCCAAGAACGCAGGAGAAGAAACCTCTCAGACTAGTTGACTTAAATTGTGTCTTATCTTGTCCCACTTCATATATCCCTTAATAAACAAAAGAGAATATTGTTAGTTAAATAATTAAGTTTACATTGGTTATCACTTACCTAGAACCAATCCCTCAGTCTCATAATCAATGTCAGTTTTTGTGGTATTATAGGAAATCTATTTCATGCGTTTAGCAAAATTTGTGTCATGTTGCACATCACCTCCTTGTACCTAGGATAGCACCTTTGCATGTGGTAACTACCCAGGAAGGTTTTGGTGAACAATATGTTGAAAGGATATCAGTCTTAACTGGAACATGAGCCTACATACACAAAACTGTCCTAAAGATTTGTGTTCACGATCGTCTTACTTACAATTAAGGGTTGAAGAACGCATTGAGAAGTAATGAGGGGAAAGGAAAACCTAGAGATGAATGCAAATGCATGTGTTGCTTTCCTCCAGGGATCTAAATCAAATCCTCATTGTATAATTTGATTTGGTTACTCATTGTTTCTAATTAGAAATAATCACATTTACATGATTTCCCCCTCCTTTTTAGTTTCTCACCAAAATTGCTTTGCTCAATTATGCCACTTTATGGTTTCATATAATTTGTATCTCTTGACTCAACAGTTCCCCACATCATTTGGAATGTGTTTTACTTTTTTAAGAAGTGAAAGTGTGAAAGCTATTCTCAAACTGATCAGGAGACTTAAGTAGCTCCAGTAAGCACAGAAGCAGGCTAACAGCAAACTGAGGAATACTTGGAAGTTCAAAACCAGGATGATGCTTCTTACTAACTACATGTGAAATTAATTAAAGATTTAATTATTTGAGGAAAAATAAATTGGCAGTTTCTACTTTTTCAGTCATTAAAAACATGTCTATTGCTCTAGGGGTTTTGAGTGCATATGCAAAAAATAGACTACATAAGCTTTGATGTTGCGAGTTTTTTTTTTAATAGAAATTCAACTTAAATATGTGCTTTTTAGCTTTTTATACCGAATATGCCAACCTATTTTCTTCTCTAAAAAGCATCTATAAAAGTATATATTGACCAAGATGTCTGAATACTATAGGGTAATTTTTACTTTTTTTTATAAAATCATGACATTTAGAGTTGTAAGGGACTTTTAGCCTCATTTATAAATAAAGAGACTGAGACTGGTGAGTGTGTGATGGCCCATCCTTACATAGAGCCAGCTAAACACAGAACTAATGGGAACACGGATGCTCCGTAGGATAGTGCTTTTCCTGCTACATGATTTAGTAAGCACCATTAGAAGGGGGACAGAAAAGGAATGATGGTAATGGGCATCTTAAAAGCATTTCTTTTTTTAAAATCCTGTATTTGTGTGCGTGTGTGTTGTAATACCATCTATGTAATCTATCAGACACGTTTATGTTCCTTCTGTCCCAGTTTTCTTTTCAATAGTCCAATTTTAGCAGTAAAACTTTAAAATTATGTAGATGCAACAAATAACTATTGTACAACTATTATGTATCACCAACTATTTTGAAGGCTGGGGATACTATGGCAATATACAATAGAAAACATTTCATTTTTTTTTTCTTTTTGTGCTATAGGGAGCATGTGTTTTTCAGAGAAAGACAGAGAGAGGGAAAATAAGAACTTACTTCGCTGGGGAGAAGATGGTCACACCCCAGTTCTTTCTTCGCCACTTACCCTGGGGCCCTGGCCACACATGCATATGTGTCCAGCATGGTTTTTAGGCCACTGATCTAGGACTCAAACCGTGCAGTTAGTCATGTGAGATCCAGCAGCCTTAACCTCCATACCATCTGTTGGCCCAAAACATTTGAACTTTTAATGGAAAATGAAAATATTAAATAAGTAAGTATATAAACAATACAATTTAATAGATGGATGATAAAGACATTAAAACCCAGTGATGTAATAGAGAGTGAATGGTTTGCTGGGTGATGATTATAAATGTATTCAGTGGTCAGGGTAGCGTCTCTGAATAGGTCACTTTCCCCCCCCCACCCCCAAAAATCTGGTTAAAGAGATCAGAAGTTAATCATAGAATGAATTTGGGGGCCAGTAGTAAAGCAGGAAATGTCGCAAATAAATGCTAAGGCCTTGAGACAAGAATACGTCTTCCACCTTGAGTTCCACAGGGCTCCATGTGATGCACCAAAGATGAACAGAAGATGTGAAGGGATCCCATGGTAACAGGAGACCGTGAGGAGGGAATGATGGTCTTGTGGTTTAGGTTGATTTCTGGATTTGACTGTTATTTTAAAAGCCATTGTCCTTTATTTTGCTTGCTTGTTCCTATAAACCATGGTATTCAATATTCATGCCCACAATGTCGTGGGGCCAATGCCCCTGGGGGGTCATTTCTCACCTTCCCTCTCTGTCTGTCTCTCTCTCCAGCAAGCGCATGCACCCTATCACAGAAACATTTAAAAAATAATAATGAAGATGGCACGTAAAATCATTATTATGCTTTCTGACAACATATAGACTGAGTTTTCTGTTTGATGTTTTTGCAACTTTTTAAAGTATTTTCATGAAGAGAAAGAGCATCCATACTGACTATAGAAATAAATGGAGATAATTAAGATGAACAATTATCAAATATGATCATCTATTTTATGCTGGCTCCAGTAATAAAATAGCCTTGGAACAGTCTTGGTTATTACTTACCTATACCCTTTTTTATTATTTTTTTTTCTTTTAATTTTCATTTTTTAAAACATTCATGAGTATCTCCCCAAAGGATGGGAAAATGCTCAGAAAAACACTTGCACATCCATGGCAATTGTAGCATGTTCACAACTGCTAAGACATGGTACCTATACCCTTTGAAATAAGGGAGTAATGTAGAAGTGATGTAATATTACAGCAGTAATGGAATATGACTTTACTTTTGTTTTATCATATATTTTAATTAGTTTAGGTATCCCGTAAGTGTAGAATGTGGTTACTTTTTAAGTTTTTTTTTTTTCATTTGCTGAAGGGCATGTGCACTTGCTGGAGAGAGACAGAGAAAGAAAGAGATAAGAGAAGTGAAAAAGCACCCCTTATAGAGGATGGCCACACTGCAATTCATTTTTCTCCATTTCTCCTGTTGGGATTTTGGGTATACACACACACACACACACACACACACACACACACACACACACCTGGTAAGTTTTTCAAGTCACGAGGTTCAGGACTTGAACCATACATTTAGCCATGTGAAATCCAGCCCCCTAACCACCACTGCATTGACTGGTCCCGAACAACTAATTTTAATTAAAATTTCCATTTTAATTGCCAGAAGGTATGTACACTAACAAGAAAGAGAGAGAGAGAGAAAGCATACCAAATGGGGTGTGGTCACATCTCAATCCCTTCTTCTCCCTTTCTCTATCCTGTCAGGATTTGGGGCATGCATGCCCATACATATGCCTGTATGTGTTTCAAGCTGCAGGAGTTGAGATTCAAATCCTAGTGGGCCATATGGGATCAAGTTAGCAAGGCACAGTGCTAACCCACTGCACTATGGGGCCAGCCCTTTAATAGAAACTCAGAAATAACCACAAGTATCAGACAGTATTATTCTCAGCATATGCCTTCCTGTTCTTTAGTCTGCCTAAGTTCCTAAGATAGTATGTTGTGGGTAAGAAGGCAAGGATGAAAGCAGTGTTTACATGATGCCATGCATAAAAGAGTAAGGTAATTAGGAGTGTAACTGAAATCAAGTAGCCCTGAGGTGAATGAATCTTAGCTCAAATCTCTTTGACCATGGAAAGTTGCTCCTCTTCATTGAGCCTCTGTTTTCCCATTTACAAAAGGGAGAAAATAATACTCACCTCACAAGGATATTGTGAGGTTCAGATGATATAATACAAAGAAAGTACTCAGCAGAGTGATGGGGATATAATATTACTATTATGCACGTATACTTTTTTTTTTTGCAGAGGTTTTTGCTATAGGGCATGTGCATTCGCCAGAAAGAAAGAGAGAGACAGAGAGACAGAAAGTGAGAAATCACCCCCCAAGGGGGATGGCCATGCCGCAATCCCTTCTCCTTCATTCTCCTCTTGAGATCTTAGTCACGCATGCATACGTGTCTTGTGTGAGTTTAAGCCACCGGGTTTGAGACTCAAACTGGGGTTGACTATATGGGAGTCCAGTTACATAGGCATTATGCCAACTGCTGGTCCCTGCATTTATACTTTTATAAGGCAAAATATCACTGAATCATTTATTTTGGCATTTGGGCTGAAACGTAATATGGAGACATGCGTAGAGTTTTTGTTTGAACATGTGTTTAGGTGTCCAGTGATTTTCTTTATCTGCTGCACAGGAGTGCCCAGATAGCTGTCACCTGACAGTTGAGATGTTGAGAGGATTAGTACATTGACTGGCAGGTTGACTTACATTACAGTTCTCTTCCTCTGTAACTTACCTTCCTGTTCTTAAAGTACAATATATCACAGACAAGATTGATGATGACAAAGAAGAAGAAAACTCTTCTCTTACTGTCAAGCTGAACAAACAAACATAACTTCAAAATGAAGTTTGGACTGGGATTCCAATTCTTTTGTCTTTTCATTGTACAGAGATGTTTTCCTCCTAGATGCCAGGAATAAAAGAACGTCTTTTCCTAAAGAGGATTTTATTTAGCAATCCTATACATCCCCCAGATAAACAGTCTCAGGTTATCTTCCTGAAATGGCATTTTCCTAAAGAGGAAAAGACACGGATTGTTTTTCATAGCTTTATTTTCTGTAAATTACAAATTCATATTTATCTACATCCTGAATAGCCAAATCTGACTTGGCTGGTGAATTTTTGCATGAGTATTTTATTCTAAGCTTAGAATTTTTTTTTTTTTAAGGATTTTTCCATAGGGCATATGGGCTCACCAGAGGGAGGGAGAGACAGTGAGAGGAAAAGTAAGAAATCACCCCACAAGGAGAAATGGCCACTCTGCAGTCCCTTCTCCTCCAGTCTTCTCCTGGGTTTTTGGGCACATGAGCACACACTCCCAATGTGAATTTAAAGCCACTGGGTCCTGGTCTTGAACCGGTGTTGGTGTGAACATCCAATGCCTTAATCACTATGCCACCTGCTGGCCCCTAAACTTAGAATCTTAAGGCGTTAGAAGCATTTTCTAATTTTTTTTTACTACAGAGAGTGGGCAGCAAAGGGAAACCAAGTCCCAGAAGAAGCTGGGGTAATAGTATTTGACATTTTTCCTCATTTGTTTTCAATCCATTCTTGGAAAAAGATACATTAATAGTATTTGAAATACAATTATACAATGGTATGTAATGAAAAATGAAAATGTTTCTTAAATGTCTGTCATCAACATTTTATCATTTTCAGTGTAGAGATCTTTCACTGTCTAGGTTAAATTTATTTCTAAATTTTTTGTAGCGTTATAAATGGAACTGGTTTCTCGAATTATTTTTCTAATACTTTACTCTTAGTGTTGATTTTATATCCTAAAACTCTAGTAAACTTGTTTTCATTACTTTTATTATCTAAATTCTAATCGGTATCACTCTATTGCCTTCTACTGTATTTAATCTTTTCTATAACCTTCTGTTTTTGAATGTTGTTATATAAATGTTATGCCACTCTGGCTTTCTTTTAGGTTTATATATTTATTTTTTCATGTGTGGGTGGCAGGTAGGGAAGAGGGCCATACTACTAGGGTCTTGTCATACCAACATCCTCTCCCGGTATTCCAATCAACCAGAATCATTGGCATATCTGTGGGCATGCCTGAAGTGTTCAGGTCAACCATGATCTGAACTCCAAACCTGTGCATAAGGCTCCAACATCGTTCATCATTCCACTGCTGGTACAAACAAAACTGAGGTTTTGAATCGGAACTTTTTAGACAAAGATTTGTTCTTCTTGGGAATCTGTTTAACCCTTTGTATTAGGATACAGTATTTTAGTAGGATGTTTTAGTAGGATAAATTCCAGGTAGACCATACTAGGTCAACTTTTCCTGACATATGATATGCCTTTTAACTATCTACTATAGATGTGTATACAAGTTGATTCCGAAATATCCCTTTGAGTTATATCTTCATGCACTCACCGGAGAGATAGTGAGAGAGAAAGTGAGAAATTACCCCCTACGGGAATGGACATGCCACAGTCCTACTCCATTCTCCTCTCAGGATTTTGGGCATGCATGCACATGTGCCCAAAGTGAGTTTCAAGCTACTGGGTCTGAATAGCAATTGACTATGGGAGTCCAGCACCTTAGCCCACTATGCCACTTGCTGGCCCAGGTTACTGCTGTATTGTATTCTAAATAATGTCAGGACCAGCAATTAGCATAATGGCTGTGTCGCTGAAATCCCATGTAGTCATCCATAGTTTGAGTCCTGGACCCGGTGGCTTAAACTCATGCCGGGTGCATGTCCGTGCGTGCCTAAGATCCCAAAAGGAGAATGGAGGAGAAGGGATTGCAGGATGGCCATCCCCCCATGGACAATTTCTCGCTTTCTGTCTTTCTGTCTCTCTCTTTCTGGTAAGCGTGGTCACCCTATAGCAAAAACCTCTCCATAAATAAATAAATAAATAAAGTCATTACAGCTCTTAATTTATTTTTGTAGCTTTTATGTCTTTTTAAAAAATTTTCTACAGATTGCATATTTTAAACCTGAACGTATAATTGATGAGTAATTTTTTATTCACATTTGTTCATTTTATATTTGTTTATTTACACTACTCACTATGAACTATTCCCAGGCTCAATGACTTAATACAATAAACGTTACAAGTATTTATTTTACTTTAATCTAGTTTGTATTGAAACAAATTGGAATATGAACTCAAAACAACTTGAACAAGGCCTGTAAAATGTTCCCAAGTCAAATATCCACCCAGGCTTTGGACAGACGTGCCCTGCAGTGCGTGATGCTCCTGAGGACTCTCTCGCTAATCTCAGCAGGTCTGCTGGGAGAGTGAAGGAAAGATACCCACCCATCCAGCAGAACTTCATATGGCAACAGTGTGATTGCTTAGAAGTTTCTGAACAACAACAAAAAAAGAATCATTTGAGAGTGCCTGGGAATAGTTTATTCATTTCACGGAATTCTCTTCTTGGTTCCTTTTTAAAGGAAAATAACAAATTCAAAAGTGACTCCAGTCTGAAGCACAATTATTTGCCTGCATAACAAAAATCTCTGACCTTTTCCTGTATGTTATTATTACACGAGTTAAAAAGAAAAATGTGTTGCTACCAGCAGATGGCATACTGGTTATGTCTCTGGACTCCCACAGACTCAACTGCAGTTCGGGTCCTGGACTTGGAGGCTTAAAACTCATGCCAGGCGTGTGTGTGCATGTGCGTGCCCAAGATCCCAAGAGGAGAATGGAGGGGAAGGGATTGATTGCACTGTAAACATCCCCCCTGGGGGGAGGTGACTTCTTGATTTTTGTCTCTCTGTCTCTCTCAGTCTCTCCGGCAAGTGTGCACACCCTATAGCAAAAATCTCTCTTAAAAAAAAAAAAAGAAAATTCATAATATCTTAGAACTAACGATAAAAAGCGCAAGAATTTTTAAAAAGAAAGAAATTAAGGTTCTTAGTCAGCTGACCTTAGAAAGGGGAGATTCGCCTAGATGATCTGGATGGACCCGATGCAGTCGCAAGCATCCTGGAGAAGTCCTGAGAGGGTCAGCAGCAATATGATATCATTGCGGGAAAGGCATGACTGGCCATTGCTGGCTCTGCTGATGGAGGGAAGGAACTGTGAGCCAAGGAATATCGAGAGTCTCTAGAACTGGAAACAGACAGAAAATTCATTCTCCCTTAGAATTTCCAGAAAGAAATACGTTCATGCCGAACTTTGTACCCCAGTAGGACCCATTTTGGATTTGTGACTTTCATAGCTGCGAGACAATAAATTGATGTTCTTTTAAGCTACTGAGTTTGTGATGATTGGTAACAGCAGCATTAGGAAAGTAAGACATTCAGTAAACCAAAATATTTCTGGGCCAGGAACCTCCTATGTTTTCCAGTTTACACACAGCAGTATAGTTGGTCACCATCAGACCAGTAGGCTGAAAGGCTAAAGATATACAGTTGAGTTGTCTGGCCACATTGGTGGTTTAATTTGGCTTATTGGTCTTGGCCAGATTATATTGCATTTCTTCTATAATTTCCAGTGTGTATTTTATAGGGCTCTTTGAAGATTACAGTTTATATGAGGTACCAAGATAAATCTTACCTAATAGCAAATCTGAGTGGCCACATTGATGAGGTAAGAAAAGAAATTATCATGTTTTGAGATTCAGCTTCACTCTCCTCCCATAAAAATAACTTGGCACTTGTGTAAAATCCAAAGTTGTAGTTATTCATTTATTTTCCTTGAATTAAAAAAAAGCAAATAAAAACACACACAAAAATATCTTTCTCTTTCCTGAAAGTATGCATTGTCTGTTTTATTCAGACACAAAATAGACAAATGAACTGATATGAAAAATAATAAAGGCAAAAAATAATAAAATGGGTACAGAGAAACATACTCATGTTCTTTTTCAGTAAAAACATATAGAGTGGATGTATTCAGAACAAAATTGTGTCTACCAGGCACACATAAAAGAATGACTATAACTTTTACATATCTCTCTAAAGAAGTCAACAATTTTACAAAATAACTTAATCATAACCTGGGTTTTCCTATTTGAGTACGGAAGAAGTTGAAGAGATGTTAGTTGGAAATGTTAAGATGAGCTGAAACATCACAATGGCACGAAGTATCTTTCTGATAATTTTGCTAATTAAATTGTTACAGGAAAGTTGCAAAGCTATTTCTGCCCCATGGGAAGGTTTATTGCTTTTCTAAAGTATTCCAACAAGAAACCAAACTACGAGCACTTATGAAACAACATAATGTGTAAGGCCCAAAGTTAGATTAGCAGAGTTGTTTTGAAGAGGCATCAAATAATTGATCAGGAAGTAAAACTGTGATTATAGAATAAAATCACAGTTGAATTGTAGCAAATAATTGCAAAAATAATTAAAGTCACAAATCCTCCTAGTAACAATGTGAAACAATTCTCTTTAGTGCCCCACAGGGATGGGACTTGCTAGCTTTGATTGGGATTAAACCTAGAGGTAAAAGAAAAGGAAAAGTGTGGTCTGGAAGAAATCATATTGAGAACATATCATCCATAAGAAAAAAAAAGTTCCTGAGAAGTGAATGTGGACGTTATGTAATTTCCATTTCAAAGGATGCAATTTGTTATAGTTCCTTTAATGATTTTTAAAGCAGTCATCATAAGCTTGGGCTTTCATATGTGGACAGATTTCTAGTTCTCAGTTTTACTTCTTTTTCTGCTGTGGTAAAATAGAGCCAACTTGTTTCACATCTCTAACTGAAAGAATAGGAACTTAATTAAGGGGAAAATTTTCTTCCAGAAGAATTATGGATATGATTCTTGTAAGCAAATGTTGACTCTGGAGGAGTCGAATAACTGTTCTTTGCTTTTAGTGCATCTACAGCGAACATACAAGCGAATGCAACATTCACTACTGGATTACCCAGGTCGTGCAATGAATGATTTCTGAAAAGATGTCTTCCATCCTTTAAAAAAAGAAAGCTACTAATGACCACCAGCAAATGATGTAATAGTTACGTCACTAAACTCCCACACAGCCAACCACAGTTCGAGTCTTGGACTTGGTGTCTTAAACCTCACGCCAGGCACATGTGAATGTGTGAGACACTGAGAGGAGAATGGAGGAGAACGGATTGTGGTATGGTCATTCCCCTGGGAGTTATTTCTCACTGTCTGTCTGTCTGTCTATCTGTCTCACTCTCTCTCCAGCGAGCACATGAGCCCTCTAGCAAAAAAAAAAAAAAAGAAAGAAAAGAAAAGAAAAAGAAAAATCTCTTTCTAAAATAAAAATAAAAGGTTACTAATAAAAAATGTACCAGAAATAACAAACACAGCGCTTATGTTCTAGTTGGCCTGTTAGCCAGGCAATCTTTCTTTTCATGTGTATGTTATGATCCAAGTGTAAATAGCTACCTAATCTATAATCTCTTATATTTCTTTGAAATGTAATAAATAGGATTGTCTAAGCTAAGGTGATACCACAAAATAAAGACTTAAAAGCAAACATAATTTTGTAAAATCCATTCTTGAATTGAAAGCACCTCATTATAACAACAAACTTAATCTGTTTTTTTTTGGAGAGATTTTCACTGTAGGGCGGGTGCGCTCGCCAGACAGACAGAGAGAGACATAGAGACAGACAGCGAGAAATCACCCCCCCCAGGGGGGATGGTCACGCCGCAATCCCTTCTCCTCCATTCTCCTCTCGGGATCTTGGGCACGCACACACACGCGCCCAGTGTGAGTTTTAAGCCACCGGGTCTAGGACAAGAACCGCGGTCGACTACGTGGGAGTCCAGCGACATAGCCATTACGCTAACTGCTGGTTCCCAATCTGTTTTTAAATGCTCAATTTTTAAAATAAATGTAAGTATTTTATACTTTCTAAAAATTTACTATGCCTCTACCACTTTGTATTGTGGGAACATTTTATACTTAAGAGATTTGAAATTATACAGTAGAAAAACAGTATCTACCAAATAACACATTGAAATAATAAAACAAGATGGAACCAGCAGGTGGTGTTGTGGTTAAGGCATTGAACTCCCACATGGCCAATCGCAGCTCGAGTCCCAGACGAGGTGGCTTGAAAATCACTCAGGGTTCAGGTGTGTGCACCCAAAATCCCAGAAGAAGAATGGAGGAGAAGAGATTGTGGTGTGGCCATGCCCCCTGAGGGTGATTTCACATTTCCCCTCTCACGGTCTCTGTCTCTCTGGTAAGCACACTCACCCTATGGCAAAAAAATAAAAATAAAATGAATAAATAAATAAGGAAATAAGGTGATACCTAATTACAATAATTATTATGATAGATAAAAGTATTCAGTTCAGTGATTTTTTAGACTCCAAATGAAGTCATTCTCTTTAATCAGGTAGGCCCTACCAATAAATTTCAAATAGTTTTTTTCAAAGTACAGCTTGATAACCTCTATATTTCATCCATAAACATTCTGTATTTAATATGACCAGATCCTATCATGACATGAGGCTAAAATGATCAACAAGTTTAAAAACTATATATATATCAGGAACCAGCAGTTAGCGTAATGGCTATGTTGCTGGACTCCCACGTAGTCGACCGCGGTTCGTGTCCCGGACCCGGTGACTTAAAACTCATGCCGGGCGTGTGTGCGTGCGTGCCCAAGATCCCGAGAGGAGAATGGAGGAGAAGGGATTGCGGCGTGACCATCCCCCCTGGGGAGTGATTTCTCGCTTTCTGTCTCTATGTCTCTCTCTGTCTGGCGAGCGCACGCACCCTACAGTGAAAATCTCTCCAAAAAAAAAAAAAAACTATATATATATGACATTAGGCTCTCTCAAGCTTATACTATATGAGGAATACATACAAGAAGACAGGTAATTACAATGCAGCAGGATCAACATGATGATGCGTATTTAAAGGATGCTGAGAAGTGGACCAGTAATTCCAGCTCAGAGGGTCACGGCTGAGGGATGAGTAGAAACTGGCCAGATAAAGAGGAGTGGCTGCACGTGTTCTGACAGAGGATGAGCACATAGCAAGCTTCCAACGATGGAGAAACAGGAAGAGGGAGAGGGAAAAGGAGGAGAGAGAGAGAAAGAGATCATGACTTTCAGTAGCCTAATAGATAAATGAAAAGTAGTCTCTATGGCTATGCTGGAGTCTGAAAAGGAGTATAAAATGAAAGAGATGGAAAAAAAAACACAGGAGTTAATCTTAAGTAGCATGCTCACACATAAACACACAGTGTTTTGTTTATTCTATCCAGGACAAAAACCTTTTTTTTTTTCCATTTTGCTATAGGATGTGCGCATTCTCCAAAGAGAGAAAGAGAGTGAGAGAGACAGAGAGAAAGTGGAAAATTACACCCCAGAAGAGGATAATCATGCTGCCATCCTCTCTCCATTCTCCTCTCAGGATTTTGGGCATGCACATATACTTACCCTGCATGTTTTCAAGCCACTGGGTCCAGGACTTGAATCGCAGTCATCCATGTGGAATCCATCACCTCCATGCTACCAACTGAACCCAAAAGCATTTTTTTAAATGGTTGCCTGTAATTCATGTTCACAAAAAAAAAAATGACTAATCATTCTATGATTTTTCTTTTTTTCCTTAAGACAAAGCAGTCTGCCCTGAGAATACTGTAGAAACGGTTGAGAAGCCATATGACAAGCCCTCGGGTTCCATCTGCTCAAAACCAAGAGCTCTTTATGGGCTGCACAGGGCAGAGTCAGTCTCTGAAGGGCTGCAGCCCCCAACCGCACCTCGCTCTTCACACTCATTTCCCCCATGGAAGTTCAGTACTGGCCACTCTGAGCAAGTCACAGCCATGTGCTCCTTCCATGTTTCAACTATACAGTGATCTTTTTTTTTCAGCCAGCATTGAAACATTTTGAGTTGTTATTTGAAACTCTGATTCCTTGTTTCTTGCTAGAAATCTGAAGTTCTGGCAACACGGGGCTTCTATTTCTTCATGGCAGACACTGGCCGAAGCAGAGGAGGGGCAGGCTCCCTATGAGGACAGGCATGTTCCATTGCTGCAATCCTCCTCCTCACACTACATACCTCCCACAGATGTGGGACATTTTCCCCCAGGCCATAAGCTTTGTGCT
Source organism: Tupaia belangeri chinensis (assembly GCF_000334495.1). Taxonomy (NCBI): domain Eukaryota; kingdom Metazoa; phylum Chordata; class Mammalia; order Scandentia; family Tupaiidae; genus Tupaia; species Tupaia belangeri. The sequence continues at coordinate 2,857,875 of NW_006160032.1, forward strand.
GGTTTACTGTAGGTCTTAGCCTTGCCTCCAGGTTGCTGGATTGGCTCATTGCGTGTTTGGCTTTGGACAACAGTTTTTCCTCTTCGGCTGTGTTTCTACCACTCCTTTAGGTTTGAACCCACAGCCTTTCTGTTCTCACACACTGCTCAGTGGAAAGGCCTCGTGCATTCTGTTGCTCCTTGTGGAATGTCAAATAATAACCTTGCTCTTAGTCATCTGTGGGGACTGTCCATTTCGCTCAGCATGAAAGTCCGCTCCTTATGGACCGCCGGGGCCCAAGCATTTATGAGCCTCTCCCCAGCTATACCCCTCGCTTACTCTGGTCCAGCTCATTGTTCTGGCTGTGCCTCAGACATACCAGAGATGATTGCAGTTCAGGGCCTTTCTCAAGCCTTTCTCTAGCTGCAGTAGACTTCCCTAGACATGATCCATCCCCCTCCGGCCTTGTTTCTGTATGCAGTTTTCAGTGAGACTTACCCTGATTACCCTGTTTAATGGAACAACTTGTCTCGTTCACTGGCATGCCCACGCCTCTTGATGCTCATCCACTTCTGTGATTGTCGTTGTGTCGTTGTCATTCCTGCAACATTCATTGCTTTCTGACCAGATGCTTTGTAGGATGATTCTGCTTATGCCTCTGCTATTAGACTATATGCTTCCCGAAAACAAGAATTGGTGTCTCTTTTTGTTCATTGATATTCTCTAAGTACTTAGTAAATAAATGTCTGTTAAATGAATGAATGGGTAAATAAATGGATGACGTGATACAATATAATAATGTCATTGAACCCTATTCCTCTAGCTACTCATAAGAGTGCCTACGTTTATTTTCAGAAGTTTTGCTTGGGAAGAACAACGTATCTGTAATCACCATAACATAAGTTAAATAAGAAAGTGTCTATACAGCCTATGAAAGCTTCAGGTTACTCTTCTGCTCCCTGACCCCTACCCCCAAAAAAGGTATATTAATGCCTTTAAGACTTATTGAAGAGATAAAAATTAATGAATAATTATAAATATTTCTTCTATTTTTTTTTGGGGGGGGGAAGGTTTTTGTTATAGAGTGCATGCACTTGCTAGAAAAACAGACAGAGACAGAGAGACAAAAAGTGAGAAATAACCTCCCAGGAGGGAAGGCCACCCCGCAGTCCCTTCTCCTGCATTCTTCTCTCGGGATCTTGGACATGCACACACACACGCCCAGCATGAGTTTAAGCCACCGGGTTTGGGACTCTAACTGCAATCGACTACATGGGAGTCTAGCAACATAGCCGTTACGCCAACTGCTGGTCCCAATAGATATTTCTTATAATAGTAGTTATTACTAATAAAAATGAAAATGCTGACATTTACTGAATATAAGCTATGCAAAAAGCATTATATTAAATATTTCATAAATATTACATCATTTAATCTTACTAAATTATGTTTCTAAAATAAGTTATTGCTTCCATTAGAGACAAAGAGCAAGACAGCACCCCCACTGTATCTCTTTTTATATACAATCTTTTTAGAATTACTTATTTAATTTTACTTATCTTTTTTTAAAAATTTGTTATAGAGTATATGTGCTCACCCAGAGAAAGACAGAAAGAGAGAGGGAGAAAGAGAAAAAGTGAGAAAGCAAGCCACTAGGTCTGGGACGAAACCATGGCCGGCCACATGGGAGTTCAGTGCCCCAACCACCATGCTACCTGCTAGCTCATCCCACACGGTCTTGACACCGTGATCCACCCTCAGACTCAGCCAGCCTCCATTTGTGGGTGCTCACTTGGCATTCTCAGGGTGGTCTGCAGGTACAAGCCCAGAACCCTCCCATCATGTTTTCCTGCTATGTGAAAAGTCTGGTCCCAAAAATCTCATTGAGTCCTTATGACAAGCTTAAAACACACAAGATATTCATATTCCTGCATGCAGATGAAAAAATGAACACTAACGAAGTCATTAACAGAGACCAGCAGTTAGTGTAATGGCTATGTTGCTGGACTCCCCTGTAGTCGACCATGGTTCATATCCCAGACCCAGTGGTTTAAAACTCACGCTGGGCACGTGTGTGTGTGTGCCCAAGGTCCCAAGAGGCGAATGGAGGAGAAGGGATTGCAGCGCGGCCCTCCGCCCTGGGGGGTGATTTCTCGCTTTCTGTCTCTCTGTCTCTCTCTGTCTGTCTGGCGAGCGCACGCGCCCTATAGCAAAAACCTCTCAAAAAAAGAAGTCATTAACAGAGCCATTGCTTGAACTTTTTTCTAAGATCCAAATTATTTTAACCCTCCTTCTATTTATGTATACTGTGTCATTGACATGTTGTCATAGTTTCTTAGAGACTCTG
>NW_006160032.1:2860246-2884189 GCF_000334495.1 Tupaia belangeri chinensis
TCTTTATTTCCTAGTCGCAAGTGCAGCTCTCCCCCCACCCCTCAATGTGATGATGGGCTGTTCTGCACAGCACTGCATTGAAGAAGGGCAGTGCTGGGACCAGAAGCTTGGAAATAACCAAAGAGCCACACGCCCTACCTGACCAAAAGACTGCATCAGAAAACATTTTGTGGTCTAACAAATGTCACAATTATATAGTATCTGGGTTTAAACGAAGGGAGCAAGCCAACAACGACAAGGGAAAAAAAAAAGGAATGATTGTTTTTTGAAACTGAACTGGGTTCCCTTCAGCTGGGGCACCTCTTCTGAGCCTCTTCCATGGCATGCTCGGCCACTTTACATAAAACATTCTTATTCTGCACTTAACATATTTTTGAGGGGGAAAAGCAAATGGGAGATGATCATCTGCCCCAGATTCTTGGCGTTAGCACTATTTTCTACAACTAGCAATGAGCTAGAATTGCTGTTCATTCCACTCACTTGCAGAGTTATATGTTAAAACAAAAAGAGAAAAAGCAAAAAAAATAAAAAATGCAATCTGGGCAGTAGTAGTCCTCCAAACCCAGCATTTTTTTTCTTAGCCTGTATTTCCCAAATGATATTCTAACAATCATAGTAATTTACCATGTGATATTCTTGATTCTGGTGGGCAGAGAGTGATTATGTAAGAAAATAAGGTATATTGTGCTGTTTGATACTGTGCCTCAGCAAAGGAACACCACCAGCTGACGGTAATCAGGCAAGGAAGAGCAATTAGGCAGAAATTGCCCAGAATGAGCCTGAATTTAACGAAGTGGAAAGGTGAAGATCACTGGTGGTTTGGTCAACACACCAGGAGTTTGGATTACAAAATGTATTATACAATTTAGAAAGTAGGAAGTGTTGATGAGTCTTGCATATTAAATGATCACTTGGAAATTTAAGGAGAGATCACTTGTCATGTGGAAGAGTGGGAGAACAGTACTGGCACAGGGTCTCGCAGAGGGGGTGGTTTGCCTCCGCTGAGTTAGTTACTGGGTCTGGTGGCTTGTGATAAAGAAACAGGCTCTGTTCTCCAAGGCAATTGCTTCCTTTGTAGCAAAACTTACTGAACAGGTTTAGAGGAATGTTATTGTTCTGTATAAAACAAGTAATTCAGAAATCCAGGCCAGGGAATGGGCACATCCCTTGTGTAAGATAGTAACTTAATAAAAAGAAAATTATCTTAAGGAATGATTTAAGCTGCATTGCAAAGTATAGTTTAGAAAGGCAGGAGACAACAGTAATACCTCACTTTCTATAGCATTTTGCTATTTAAACAGAACTTATGGGGTCAGCAGGTGGCATGGAGGTTAAGGAGCTGGACTCCCAGATGGCCAACTACAGTTCAGGTCCCAGACCTGGTATCTCTCTCTCTCTCCCTCTATCTATCTATCTATCTATCTATCTATCTATCTATCTATCTATCTATCTTTCTCTAGTGGGTATACATACCTTATACCAAATTTTAAAAAATCATCATAATAATAAAATAAAATAATTATTATTTTAAAAAAATAGCTTATAGATAAATCATCTCAGTTGCTTAATGAGGTGACAAAATGGGTTGAAAGGAGGGCTTGGAATTACAGGCAAAGGTTTTAATTAGTCTAGACACTTATTAACTATGAAACCTCAGGCATTTTAGTTCAGCTCTCTAACTTGGTTTGCCTACCCTGGCAATGGGGATCACACACCACACGCATGACCCACTGAAATGAGAAATTAATGAGATGATATTTAAAATAGCAAAAGCTCTGCCTGATTCATAGTGTTCAATAAATGTTGAGTGCCTGCTGCACTCTCATGGCTCCTAAAATAATAAACGGTGTGCTACTAACAAATGCATTCTTCTCAAGTCAAGATGACGAAGTTTAATTTAGAAGAAACACGGAATTGTAAAGAAAAAGAAAAAGTTAAGTAAAAATGTATAATATTCTGTTTGTTTATTGTAGAACTTTTACCTTTTTTAGTTTAATTTTTGCCGAAAGGTACATGTGCTCACCAGAGACAGAGTATCCACCCCACTCTCCCACAGGAAGGGTCACACCACAATCACTTCTCCATCTCTCTCTCCTTTCAAGATTTTGGGCATGCATGCACATCTGCCCAGCATGTTTTTCAAGCTGGGACTCGAACTGCACAGTTGGCCATGTGGGATGCAGCCATGTTAACCACCATGCACAGTCTAGCCCAACATTTAACTTCTAAAGTATCTTCAAATAACTTCGACTTGATTTTTAAATTATAAACTGTATTTTTTTTAAGGAAAATATTGGTTTGAGTCCCAAACTCAGAGGCTCAAAATTCATGCCAGGAGCATATGCATGTGTGGCCAGGATCCTGAGAGGAGAATGGAGGAAAAGGGGTTATGGTATGACCATCCTCCCGGGGAGGAAGTGATTTCTCACTTTTTCTCTCTCTGTCTCTCACACACACACCCTATGGCAAAAATCTCTCTTTAAAAAAAAAGTATTAACATGTTTTTATAATTACATAGTTTGCATATTATAAATTCAATTTATTTCCAATAATAAACACACTGCTTCCACTAACATTTAAATTAATGTTTTATAAACCAATCGCATTCAAATAATTTACTTCCTACGTTTCCTCCCTGCATATTCTTCTTTCTTCTTTTCTGTAATGTGTTTTATCCTTCTACCTTTTCTTCCCTTGACTCTGGTATTGTAATTAGTTTCTACATTATTGCATTTTTATTCATATAATTCCAAGAACTTTTGATCTACTTTTTCTATTTACCTTAGGATAGTATATGCAACAGAGTAAAAGCAAGAAATGTTAGCATTATTTTTGTTATCATTATGTTTTTATTTTTAAATCTCTTTGCATAATAAATTACCCCAAAACATAGTGGTTTAGAATAATAAACATTTGGCTAGTTGTGGTACCTAGCAGCAACACAGCACTCTGTGGGCACTAAGACCACATGGGAAGACCCTGGGTTCACAGCCCAAGGCTTCCCTGTACACATGAAGAACACATGTGAATCTCTGGGATGCTAGCTGGCCGAGGCTGGGAGTGAATCATGATGTAAAGACCCTTTGGTGGGTTTCTATCTCTTTCTTTCCCCTTCCTCCCTCCCTCTCTCTTTCTCTCTCTCCCTCTCTCATTTCCTCTGTCTCTCTTGTGGAAGAAATAAATAAATAAACTTTTTAAAAATATTTACTATCCCTAATTTCTGTCAATAGAGAATCCAGGTATGTCATAGCATAGTCTGATGTCCCTGGCTCAAGGTCTCTCATAAAATTGAAATCCTGCTGTCAGGTAGGGCCATGGACTCATCTGAAGGTATGACTAAAGGTTAAGAGAATCTGCTTCCAAGTTCATGAGTGAGATTGTGGGCAGGCTGCTCCTCCTCCATAGGATGGGCCCACAGTATGGCAGTTGCCTTCCCTTAGACCAGGAGTCTAAGAAGGAGTAAAAGAGGGCACACGAGACTGAAAACAGACCCTTTTATACCTTCATCTTGGGAACATCATCCCATCGCTTCTGCAATATTCTGTGTGTAGAGGGAAGTCAATTTGCTCAGCCAACGCTTACGGGGATTAGCAGGGGCATGAGAACAGAACTCACTGATTGTCAGAAGTCTGTCCAAAAGTCTGTCTCACCTATTTCCTTCCAACGTATACAGATTCATTCCACTCCTCACTCCTTACAATTTCACTCTTGGGGGCAGCAAATGGCATGGTGGCTAAAGTGCTGGACTCCCACATGGTCAACTGTGGTTCAAGGCCTGAGTTTGGCATCTTGCTTTCTCACTTTCCCTATCTCTCTCTCTCTGTCTCTTTCTGGTCAAATTAAAAAATAGTAATAACAAATAAAATTAAATAAATTCTTAAAAGAAAATATTTCACTCTTAATCTTGTTTAAATTATCTTTGCTGGCAAAATATTTACATTTGAATAATGAAGTCAGTTTGAGTAATTTTTCAATAAGGGGAGAGAGAAGGTTTCTATTACCTTCAGAATTAAACAACTGTAAAGCCCTGATACAGAATTCATAATCCTTCGAAACGAATCCCCTGCCCTTCCTTTCCAGCTTCATGTCTCTTTTTTTGTATCTTGCCCCCACAATGGTTCTGGAAACAAGAATGAGCTTAGGAACTGATAGCAGCTTATAAAATCACTTTATATCTTCCTAGACTCCAATTAGACCATTTGAAATGCACATGTATAAGATTCTCAGTAGCCTTCAGATGAAATTTTACTAAATAATTCCTCAATTTTTTATTAAATAAGCCTACTTCCAATATGTAGAAATAACCTGAATGTAGCTGCTATTTCACAAAGCCCTACCAACCAGTCAAATCTTCCAAACAATGCACGCTTCTTTATTTATTTATTTATTTATTTATTTATTTATTTATTTATTTATTTATTTATTTATTTGAAGAGGGTTTCACTATAGGGCGCGTGCACTCGCCATACAGACAGAGAGAGACATAGAGACAGAAAGTGAGAAATCACCCCCCAGAGGGGATGGTCATGCCGCAATCCCTTCTCCTCCATTCTCCTCTCAGGATCTTGGGCACGCACACACACGCGCCCAGCGTGAGTTTTAAACCACTGGGTCCGGGATGCGAACCGCGGTCGACTATGTGGGAATCCAGTGACGTAGCCATTACACTAACTGCTGGTTCCCGCTTCTTTAGAAATGTGCTGCTTTCCCAACTTTTCACCATGTCTCTTCTCATACAAGTAGTCTTTGTTCAAAGTAAAAAATTGAATATTTACCAAACATTGGTATTGATGAATGAAAAAAATAAATATGGGGAGACTATTTTTAGATCACATATCCAATGAGGAAACAGCCTAGAGAAATAGAGGAAATAAACTTTGTTTTTAAGTTTGTCTGTTTGTTTATTTCCATGAGAAACAAAAACACAGAGAAGAGAAGACAAGCAGAGAACAGGTATCCCAGCCTCAATCCACACCCAGCCTCAGCTGGCATGAATTACCGGCATGCGCTAGCACCCTGGGTGTGCTCAGGGAGATCCCAGGACGTGAACCAGGATCTTTCCCTTGCGAGTCTAGTCGTGAGACTGCTATGCTGTCCCCTGCCTGTGTTAAATGCTCCCCATCATACAGCAACATCTGACATTGTTACAGGCAACATATTATAAAAAGGATGGTAGGATTTGAATCAGTGTTCCATTTCTCCAACAGTTGTTTTGAAATCAATCAGAGCACCCAAAAAATGATATTATAAGTGCTCCGTTTGTTTTAGTAGAGAAAATAATAAATAATATACCCCCACATTGTGAAATGTGCCTTAGTTGAGGAGACTGTTTTAAGTTGTAAAGGCTCTGAAATATACTATTAATCTAACATATGCTGAATTTTATCTATTAATTAGGAAAATAATTTCATTTTAGTAAGAACTAAAGTATATTTAAAAAGACAAGGCCAGCCAATGGTTAAATTAACCACTTTAAAGTGGCTGGATCTCACGGGGCTGACTGTGCATTCAATTCACAGTGTGTGAAAAATGCTTGGCACATGTGTGTGCATGCCCAAGATCCCAAGAGAAGAATGGAAGAGAAGGGATTGTAGTGTGGCCAGCCCTCCTAGCGGATGCATTCTCACTCCATCCCGCCTCTGGTGAGCATGCATGCCCTATAGCAAAGTTTAAAAATAAAAATATTTTAAAATGTTTCAAAATTAAAAAGGCAACATCCTAGTCATGTCTATACATGGAAACAAAAAAGCAGATTGAATAATTAATATATATTTGAACTTCAAATTTTAAGAGCTGTGGTGAATGATCCCTATTAGATTATGCCTAGTAAAAAAGCATCGCAATTTGTTTTTTAATGATGATATGACTTCTGGTTTTCAATTACTTTAATTTGTCACTGTCTGTAGTGTCAACCAGGACTTCCAATAAGAACCAGTAAGGTTCAACCAGTAAGGTTATTAGAAAATAATTTTCCATGCTTGAGCCTCCATGTAACTACCTTTCCAAACAGAACTGGAGAATGTTTAAATAAGCCATGCCAGTCCTTCCCTGCTGCAAATATTGTCCTCTTGACAGTCTTTAGCAATGTGTAGGTGTGAGTGTTGGTGTGCATATGAATGAATAGGAGGATAGGTAAATCAGCCTGTGCAAATGCTTCTTTAATAAAACATTTTTGTCTTCTGAACAGGCCAGAGAACTACTATAACATAAAGATGGTTAAAATGTAATGTAAAGAGTTATCTTAGGGGGTGTACATACGGTTTTATCTCTCTCTGTCTCCATGGGAGTATATGTAAACTAAGCATAAATATTTTTATGTGTGGCAGATTTTTAAAGCTAATTGTTAGTAAACCATGGCTCCATGAAAAACCTCTAAGGGGCCATAAGCTGCTCCAGTATTAAGAGCATTGTAAAATAAAATTCGGTGAATGTGTATAATGTATTCAAAGGGAATTGATGAAAAATATAGCACCAATAACATAGAATATTCCATTATGGCATGAAAATATTTTAAATGGACAGCGTAGGACCAAAACTTGGAACAAAAAATTGTTCAACTAAAAATAAAATCATGTAGTGGCCATCTTTAAAAGAGAAAATGAACTTTCTTCATTTTGCCAGTTGATAAAATACAAATCTATGTGTGTATGTTTTAGAAGTAATGAGGGCAAGATCTCAATTAACTCAACAGGATTAAGATTGATTTTTAATGTATTGGGAAAAGAGTTAAAATACCCAGATCCAACAGTTGTTTTGAAATCAATCAGAGCACCCAAAAAAATGATATTATAAGTGCTCCGTTTGTTTTAGTAGAGAAAATAATAAATAATATACCCCCACATTGTGAAATGTGCCTTAGTTGAGGAGACTGTTTTAAGTTGTAAAGGCTCTGAAATATACTATTAATCTAACATATGCTGAATTTTATCTATTAATTAGGAAAATAATTTCATTTTAGTAAGAACTAAAGTATATTTAAAAAGACAAGGCCAGCCAATGGTTAAATTAACCACTTTAAAGTGGCTGGATCTCACGGGGCTGACTGTGCATTCAATTCACAGTGTGTGAAAAATGCTTGGCACATGTGTGTGCATGCCCAAGATCCCAAGAGAAGAATGGAAGAGAAGGGATTGTAGTGTGGCCAGCCCTCCTAGCGGATGCATTCTCACTCCATCCCGCCTCTGGTGAGCATGCATGCCCTATAGCAAAGTTTAAAAATAAAAATATTTTAAAATGTTTCAAAATTAAAAAGGCAACATCCTAGTCATGTCTATACATGGAAACAAAAAAGCAGATTGAATAATTAATATATATTTGAACTTCAAATTTTAAGAGCTGTGGTGAATGATCCCTATTAGATTATGCCTAGTAAAAAAGCATCGCAATTTGTTTTTTAATGATGATATGACTTCTGGTTTTCAATTACTTTAATTTGTCACTGTCTGTAGTGTCAACCAGGACTTCCAATAAGAACCAGTAAGGTTCAACCAGTAAGGTTATTAGAAAATAATTTTCCATGCTTGAGCCTCCATGTAACTACCTTTCCAAACAGAACTGGAGAATGTTTAAATAAGCCATGCCAGTCCTTCCCTGCTGCAAATATTGTCCTCTTGACAGTCTTTAGCAATGTGTAGGTGTGAGTGTTGGTGTGCATATGAATGAATAGGAGGATAGGTAAATCAGCCTGTGCAAATGCTTCTTTAATAAAAGGACCCATTTTTGTCTTCTGAACAGGCCAGAGAACTACTATAACATAAAGATGGTTAAAATGTAATGTGCAGAGTTATCTTAGGGGGTGTACATACGGTTTTATCTCTCTCTGTCTCCATGGGAGTATATGTAAACTAAGCATAAATATTTTTATGTGTGGCAGATTTTTAAAGCTAATTGTTAGTAAACCATGGCTCCATGAAAAACCTCTAAGGGGCCATAAGCTGCTCCAGTATTAAGAGCATTGTAAAATAAAATTCGGTGAATGTGTATAATGTATTCAAAGGGAATTGATGAAAAATATAGCACCAATAACATAGAATATTCCATTATGGCATGAAAATATTTTAAATGGACAGCGTAGGACCAAAACTTGGAACAAAAAATTGTTCAACTAAAAATAAAATCATGTAGTGGCCATCTTTAAAAGAGAAAATGAACTTTCTTCATTTTGCCAGTTGATAAAATACAAATCTATGTGTGTATGTTTTAGAAGTAATGAGGGCAAGATCTCAATTAACTCAACAGGATTAAGATTGATTTTTAATGTATTGGGAAAAGAGTTAAAATACCCAGATAACATAATCGCCCATCTCATAAATCAACAAAAGAATAGCCTACATTTTCTTGGGTTATGAGTCTTTTTTGCTGGCAAATAGCTACTCCATAAGGAGAAAATAAAAGTATAAACCTTATCTCAATGGTTTTTATTCATTAAAATTTTATTCAAAATAAAATTTGAAATTTAGACATTGCTAAATGTCACATAAAGAAAATTGTATTGTAACCACAGAATTTATTGGATGATACACAGGGGCTCAATGATATATTTTCAAAATTACTGTATAGTAAACGTCATTAGATAGAACTCAGCAGAGATTCATGGGGAATTAATCATGTTTGTTATTATTTTAAAAATTAACTGAATTTGGATTTAAAGACCTTTTCATTTTTGTCTCCCTGGCTGTTTATAAATTTGAGCTGCATGTAATATTATGGATAACTTTAGGACTGCACTTTTAAAACTCTTAATAAGTTTTTCTCTGGATATAAAACAAAAAAGCTGTTTGCGGTTCAAGGCTGAAGTTCAGGTGACTACTATTTGTAGTAAGTAGTATTAATATAACATTTAAATAAATGTTGAGAAGTTTACACTTGAAAACAAAATAAATGGAGTCGCTAAAACAACAACAAGAATTCTAGTTGTTTTGTAGAAAGTCCTAAAGGGTTCAGGGGTGGAATATGAAATTTAATGAGTGTAAATGTCAAGTCATGTGTGTGCAGAGAGAGCAGCAAGCTAAGTTCAATTTAAATGGCAGTGAATTAGTTAACGGGGTGAAGAGATAAGGATAAATAACTAGATCCAATGTTTGAATTCTCATTGCATTATACTAAGAAAAGCTAATAAGAAGCTGACTTTTACCAAGACCAATATATTACTCTAAGGATATTGTGCTATCTTGCTTCATGGGAATTAGTCCAAATCTGGGATTTATAGTGAAGATTTGCTCTTTACTTTTTTTCAGAAATATAGAGTAGAACTTTAAAGTTTTATGTAGACATGTTAGCTCAATGAGATTTACATATAGAAAAATAAGTATTTATCCAAGACACATAGATAATTGACTTGATAAGTGATTAACTATAAAACCTATAAAGTTCATCTAAGACTCAAAATGAATAAATAAAAACAAACTATATCAGTTTTATTAGAAGAGAGATTTCTGAAACATGAAGTTAAACATACCGGTGTTAATATTTCAGATATATTCAACTTTAGTTTCATGTAGACTATTTTATAATGTCAGGAACAACTTAGCTAAATAAAAAAAAAATTAACCTCTTAGAATAAGACTAAAATATTGATAATCAATTTGAAATGCGTTATGCTGCATATATGTAAAGCTAATTAACATAGCAACAAAGTTTCAGCATTTTCTTTGGTGACGATCTGACTTGATCTGTATCTTCTCTAATAAGATGTAAGCCACAAAAATGACAGACATTCTTTTTTTCTTGTTAGCCATTCTTTCCCAGATTCTTAGAATAGTACCTGGTACAGAAAAGTTGCATGGTATTTGTTGAATGAATGAATGAATGAATGAATGAATGAATGAGTAAATAAATGAGTTTGATCTTGCTTCCCTGTGGAGTTCAACTCTCTTCCCTTGATAAATGGTCTAGATTTTCTTTGTGACAGGCTTCTATTAGTAACACAGTAGACAGTGGCATCAGCATGGAATTCGAGGGAGTATGCTTTGGTCACTGTATCCATGTAGAAAGTTAGAAATTCAGCTTGGGTTGGGATGTAGATACCAGCCTTTAATTCCTTTCCACTATGTTCCTAAGGAGACTCAGTTTTCTAGAAGAACCTTAGAAACAGAGCTTTTTGGAAAATTAGATGAGGTAATATGTGTAAGCATCTAACCCAGTATTGGACTAAAATAGGCCTCAATTTGATTATTTTTCCCTACTTCCCTTTACTGACCTTTCACAGTTTAAACCGGGAATCAAGAAATCATTCACCCACATCATGCTAGAACGTAGTTGTAAAAAAGAACCCACAACCGCCATTCTAAAATAATCCCCTTCCTTCTCTACCATCTAGCGGGAATGCTAGATTCTGTGGTTAAACAGCTAAGAGGAAGCTGCCTGAGATCCCCATTAAAAAGATTTTACCTCTGTTTACTATCTCTTGGTTTTTCAAAGCAATCTCCTAATTTGATATACAAATCCATCCTTATAGGAATCAGGGAAGAAGTTGTATTTAGTGTTCTCATTTGAAAGATGAAGAAGCCGATACTCAGGAGAGCAAATGAGACCTCACAGCTTGTTAGTAACAATAGAGAAAGAATCAGTATTGTAGGGTGACTGAGTCCATTACTTTTCACAAAGAAGCATTACCAAGTGAAGTGCTGTTTCAGCTAGATTATTCATTTTTGCTATTTTTTTTCCAGATACCTGGTTATTTGATTTTGTGGGGACACTGGAACTTTTATGTTCATGAAATATTGTAAAGAAGTTTAACCTGTAACATGGAATCAAACTGAGTTGTTATGGTCAAGGTAGAAATATGGATGGAGAGCCCAACCCGTAGGACCTGCTATGCCCATTCCCTAAAATGTGCTCAGTCTGAAAGGAAAGCAGCTTATCGTTTTAAAGAATCTCATTTCTTGGGGACAGCATGTGGCATGATATTAAGGTACTAGACTCCCACATGGCTGACCCTGGTTTGAATCCCAGACCCAGCGACTTGAAACTCATGCTGAGAGCATGTGCATGTGTGCCCAAAATCACAAGAGGAAAGCGTACGAAAAGAGATTGTGCCATTGCTATCCCCCTGGGTGGTGGTTTCTTACTTCTTTCCCTCTCTCTGTCTCTCTCCAGTGAGTACACACACCCTATGGCAAAAACCTAAAAAAGAAAAAAAAATTCCATTTCTTTTCAAACAAAACTTGCTGAAAAGCTATAAAAGAAGTGAAAATAAAAGCATTCACATCTAGGACTCCTAGCTTTATCTAGTTCCTGTCATTCAAATCTACCTTTAGTAAAAGAGTTACGTATGAACATCCCTATGTTATTAAAGATGCCTAATTTTTCATATTACCTTAGATAGGCTAGAATAAGATCTAGCTTATTATTGCTAGAGATGCCAAATACACACTGTAAGAATGGCCATGTCTCTCTCAGTCTCCACTGCAGAATAAACAAATAGTGGCAACCCCTTTTACAACCAGAATTACCTCTTAACTGCTTCTGACCTAAGATGGTATTAATTTTAAATTACTCTTTTTTTTTTTTTATAACTCCTGTAACGATCCCATTTCCGGATTTGCTCTGCCTTCTGACTCACACCCCCCAAATCAAAACCTAATCCTCTAAATGGGATACATTTCTTAAAGTGAGTCTCAGTCCTTAAGTGGTTAAGTCACACCCCTGGGATCTAACAGAACAATATCAGTCATCTCATGTCAAGAAAAAAATAATGTCTAATCTTTGACAGAAATGAATTACTTCATATGGGACAGCTACATTTGGTCTGATACTTGTTGTCAGCTTTCACTGGGAGACGAGGAACTAAGAAATAGATTTCATCAAATTCCGAGATGGGAGGAAATGAAATCTTAGCAAAGAAAACAAGTTATGCCTCTGAAATGAATTGTACGAACGGGAAGATATATCAGGTGAAAAGTGAATGTTAAAATCATTTGCCAACAGATGACATAAAATATTTTGGACAGATATTTAAGGACAGAAAGCCCTGATATTACCAGTTTATAAAATATTCATGTATTCAAGAAAACTAAATGATCTCTAGATTTGGGAATTGCTTGTAAACATATTCTGGCTTTACCAGTATGTATTTTTTTTCCCTTCATACACCTGTTTCTTTCCATGAGCTGCCTATTTTCCATGGTGTGGGGGAAAAAATAGGCTTGTAATATAAAGTTAATCCCTTTAGCGTGAATGTATCTAAAGGAACTTCTGAACACTTGCTTACCTGGATCACTGCAGATTTAAATAAAGAGACCACATGTACTGACTCACATCAATAAAGAATGCAATATCTTATTTGTCAAAAGACAGACACAGGGCCAGATAGCATAGGGATTAGGGGTGGGAGATGGAACCTTTCAACTCTAAGTCACTCTTTGCCATCTGTTTGTGGTAGGTTGACTGTGACAGAAATCATTACTATCTGAAGGCTGTTCAGTTGTCTCCTAGGTGTCAAAGACATGGCAGTCCTCATCTCGTTCTTGTTAGACAGATGTCCATATCACACAAAACCTGTCCTGATTAGCAGCCAGGGAATTCATCCCCCAAGAGCAAAGTGAAAACTTTCCTCCCTCTGCCACCACTGGGAGAAAATGCCGTTTCAGGTGTTGTCTGCAGGCAAAATGCCCCTGATGCTGGAGCTTCATCCTACCCATATTAGATCATTTGGAGAGGAATATTCTCCTTTAAATATCTTTAAAATAGCTGATTCCTCAAAGTCCAATAATTTTAAAAACATATTGTGAGAAAAGTCGTGATACATGTTTTCTATGCAAAAATGGGTCGTGACTTTCCTGACAATCCAGTAGATGCATTTCTGTGAGTGTTTGTTACACAAAAGAATGCACAGGTTTGAGAGAAGGAATATTGCTCATATTCCCTCGCCTTGGAGCTAAATGGTAAAAAAGAGGCTATAAAGTACATGGTTAAACTTTCTTATTGATGTATTATACATTTATGGAAATGTTTATAAATTATAAGATTTTTCACAAAGTACACACACCTGTATGAAACGCATCCTTGGGAACAAATAGACGACAATCAGCCTCCCTCCCAGCACTCCTCTCCTCTCAGTTTCCACCTTCTCTCCAAGGTATTCTACATCTTTGTTCTATGACCGTTCTTTCTTTTAGGTTCACTGGTAGACTTGAATCATTTATGAATTTTGTCTGAGTTTAGGGCTAAAAACTGATTCAACTGGAACCAGCAAAATAAAGGTATGGATTATGCACATTTGAAAATGAGGTTTATAACCCTGAGACTTGGATTACCTCTGGCCAAAGTCTATTAAGGGCTATGTATTTATTTTCAGTTGTCTCATTTCATATGTGTCTGTTAATGCAAGTAACCAGAAGGAAACAAACAAACAAAGAAACTTAAGTGCAATGCTCTAGATCATGAAGAGTTACACAGAAGCCTGATGAAAGATGGGTGAAATAAAAATTGCACTTCTTCCATGATAGTATTTTATTTCTATCACTTAATTACATTGCAATTTTGGGGAGAATAGTTAACTCTTTTGGATTTCAGTTGCTATAACTATAAAACAAGGGTAAGAATAAGTTGCTAACATCACTTCAAACTAAGATTTCTGATTCTAGTTTAAAAACCGTTTTGATCCAGTCACCACAGTGGTGTGTGCTAGTTAATGCTCTCACTGGGAAGGCTGAGGCCATGTGGGAGGCCCAGGATTGATTCCTGACCTATCCCATAAGCTGAGTGGGTGACTTACACCTGAAGTCTCAGCTACTTGTGACATACCAAGACCTTGTCTAAATAATGTTCAGTCTTAGGACCAGCAGTTAGAGTAATGGCTATGTCGCTGAACTCCCATGTAGTCGACTGTGGTTCAAGTCCTGGACCCAGTGGCTTAAACCAGGCCAGGCAAGTGCGCATGCGTACCCAGGATCCCAAGAGGAGAATGGAGGAGAAGGGATTATGGCGTGACCATCCCCCCTATGGGTGATTTCTCACTTTCTGTCTCTCTGTCTCTCTCTGTCTCTCTGGTAAGCGCCCACTCCCTGTAGCCAAAACCTCTCAAATATATATATATATATTTTTTTTCAATCTAAACATTTTTTTCCTTCATTATTTTCTCCTATCACCAACTCTATTTCAAAGATGGTGGTCTGGGCTCTTTTTCTATCTTTACATGAGTAGACGTGGACTTCCCATGATACCTGTTGTTCTTGATTTTTTTAAATTATTTTTTTAGTTTGCTATAGGACATGTATGCTCACCAGAGAGAGAGGCCGGGGGTGGGGAGTGCCCTAGGAGGATAGCTACCCAAAGCCCCTTCTCTTCCATTCTGCTGTTGGGATTTTGTTCATACACATACATGCACCTGGTATGTTACACGGTCCAGGACTTGAACTGCATAATTAGTCATATTGAATCCAGCCTCCTTAACCACCATTCTACTAGCTGGCCCATACATGATACTCATTTTGATCTGTGTAATATGAGATGTGGGAATGAATCTTTCTTTATGCCAAGGTTACAACTAAAGCGTCTATTTCAGACTATCTCAAGCTATGAGGGCAACCAAATTTTATTCACTTTTAGCCAATATCTTTAAGAGATAAAGCACAGATTTAATCTTCCACATTATACAGATAAGAAATGAAATCACTGAGCACTCCAGTGATTTATGAAGTAGCAGGTAAAAGAACAGAGGAAAAAGAGAAATCTGATCCCTTTTCTTCTCTTTAGGATTCTCTTTGGGTCTCCCTTGTTGCTCCTGAACCCATTCATGTCCTTTTGATAGTCGCTGGGATGAATATTGGAGGCTCTATTCTGCTGAGAGGGGGATATGAAAAAAAGACAAAAGGGCCCTTTCTTATTAAGCCCTTGACTTCTGGTGCTCAGTTTTCCCAATATTAAGTGCATGGGCAAACCGCTTAATGGCAGAAATGTCACTGCCAGAACTTTAAAGAGGTTAATCAATACTGGGCCTCAATCAAAATTTTGCCATTATGTTTCCAAACACTGGAGTCCTCACGGAGACTTTTACATATTCACTGAAATGCTTTTAGAGCATAGAGGTCGGGCTCTTTAAATTGTTCAAGTGTTACCAACCATCAGCAGGTCCCTGTAGATTATAAACAAGGAACAGAGCCACTGTCCTCCTGTTTGATACTTGTTTTCCCAGAAGAGGGCTGAAACTGCTGGCTGAAATGTCAGAATAAAACAAGACTTGCCTATTTTTAGCTTCAGCTCATACCGTTTCCCTCCTCTTTAATCATACATCAAGATTTTAAACCAGCCACCTTTTGAGAGGTTTCAAGTTAAGGAGAGCTGAAGTCAATAAATACAGGAGATACTTCAGTCCAAGTTACTGCAATTTATAGTAGCATAATGGTGTTTTATTATAGAAACACACAATTTTGTTGTTGCTCTTTTGCATTTTTTTTTTGACTGTCCTAACCAGCATGTGACCAGATCCTTAAATACAAAAGTTATCACAATGTTAAGAATTTCATAAGGAATTAAAATGAAGAAAAATTCAAAAAAAAAAAAAGTTATACACTAACCGGAAGCTTTATCTCAGGCAATATCCCTACCTCCCATCACATGATCACAGAAAATGTGACCAAAACAAACAAAAAAACCCCGCATGATCAATTTGTACAAAGAAGAACATTTAGAATAGTAGTTGATAAAAACTAAAATAGTTCCAATTGTATTGAGATCTCTAAAGGGGTAAAGAATGGGGAGACTAAGTATAGAAGGAAAATTAAATAATAGTGGAAGATGATTTGATTTAAAAAATTATGTAAACCTGCGTATTTGCGCTAGAAGCCTAAAAAGAAAAGGAATTTAATTCATTTATTCACTCACCATACATTCATTGATGCTTATTATGGGTTAAGATCTGCTCTAGATCCTCAGAGTAGAGAAATGAGTAATTGGTTATGGAGTTTGCATTCTATTAAAGGAAAATAGATAATAACAAAGTAAATTCATGTGTTGAACAGTGTCAACTGCTGTATGGATTAAGCATAGATAGAAGTGGTTTTATTTGATGCTCTCTGAGGCTGACCCACATAAGAAGTTTCTGGGTTCATGGCTGGAGACTCCCATAGTATATCAGGCACATGCATGCCCGTAATCTGGGGCTGCCTGAAGCTAGAAGTAGATCACGGTATGAAGACACTCTTGAGGGTACTGTCTTTGTCTTTCTCTGTCCCTTTGTCTGTATCTTTCTTTCTCTCCTTCTTGCTCATAAAATAAATAAATAAAAATACTTTTCTTTTAATCTTTTTTTTTGGGGGGGAGAGGTTTTCGCTATAGGGCGCAGGCGCTCGCCAGACAGACAGAGAGAGACATAGAGACAGAAAGCGAGAAATGACCCCCCGGGAGAATGGTCACGCCGCAATCCCTTCTCCTCCATTCTCTCCTCGGGATCTTGGGCACACATGCACACACGCCTGGAGTGAGTTTTAAGCCACCGGGTCCAGGGCTTGAACCGCGGTCGACTACGTGGGAGTCCAGTGACATAACCATTACGCTAACTGCTGGTTCCCAATAAAAATACTTTTGTAAAAAGTAGTTTTGGCTTGGGGCCAGCAGATGGCATAATGGTTAAGGTGCTGGGCTCCCACATAGTCAACCACAGTTCAGGTCCCAGACCTCATGGCTTGAAACTCATGCTGGACATGTGTGTATGCATGCCCAAAATCCTGAGAGGAGAATGGAGGAGAAGGGATTGTAGTGTGGCCAACTCCCCCTAAGGAACGATTTCTCACTCTTTCTCTTTGTCTCTCATGGAAGAACACAAGCCCAGTAACAAAAATCTCTTTAAAAAGTGGTTTGGGCTTAGACAGAGTAATCGTAGGAGCCCTGTCTGTTAATCAACATTAAGAAGAGACCTAAACAAGATAAGAGGATATGTGGATATAGAGCACTGGGACAAGAGCATTACAAGCAAAGAGAATACCATGTGCAAGGGCAGTGAAGTGAGAATGCACACTCACATACCTGGAAGAATACACCATGCAAGATGCACAGAACGTGAAGAGAGAATTAGTGGGACATGTGATCTGAGGTGGGAAGGGGGCCAGATCACACAGTAGCTTCAAGGGCATATGAGATGTTTGGTGTTTTGCTCAGAGTGAAATGGAGGGTTTTGAGCTATTTTAGAATTGGGAGCAAGGAAATTCATGATCAGTTTATATTTTCTAAAGATTACTCTGGCTGCTCTTTGAGACTAGATTACTGGGTTGTTAGGATGGAAAGCAGAAGATCCATTTGAAAGTATGCAAATAAACTCTTTGGGGCAATATTTGTTGGTTTTGTCAATAGAAATAACCAAGATCTATAGAAATCCTTAAAATGTTTATTCTAAGCATGAGTATGAGTGACTAAGGCCCTGAAACCTTATCTTTACTGACTGAGAAAGTGTTTCAGGGTGCTTAGGTGCAACAGCTATTTTATTCAATCCTGGAAACAGGAGACACAGACAAAATTGTCAATCAATGCAGGGAGACTACATTAACTTGACCAAAAAAAAGTGGAACATCTGGAAGCAGAGGCTTATAAGCTATAGGTAAGTCTTAGCTTAGTGACTGGTGAAAAGCACACGTCTTTGTCTCTAAAAGACTCAGAATCAACAAAAAAAGAATGCCTGAGTTTAACTTTAATGGAGATAATAAGGCTTTGCTATGCACATATGATGCTATGCCAGGGACAGGCGGAAAGGAACATCTCAGGACCACTGGACCAAAGTAACCTGTCACAGTAAGATTAAGGTTCGGAGATCTCACTTCCCTTGGAAAGTATCTTAGACTACAAAGAGTAGTCAGAAATCTGTCCTCAGTGTCAACTAGCAATGATTGCAGTTGTGCTATCTCACTGTGCTAGAGTGAGAGTAGTTGGACGAAGCTGGGTTCTGGGAATATTTTAAAGGCAACCTTACAATCTTACGATTAACTGTATTTGGGTGTGAGAAGAAAGAATCAAAGATGACTCTAGGGCTTTTGGTACAAGGCTGTGGTAGAATAGTGCTACTATTTACCAAGTTAGAAAAGACTAAGATAAATGGGCTTAGGAAGCTTGGGAAAGAGCAAGGTTTAGGTGAACCAGGATTTCTAGTTTAGTTCATTTAAAATTGAGATCCTATTAGACTTCCCAGGATAGCTGTCAAAACAGTGGCTAGTTCAGTGGCTCATAGATATGAATTGAATTTAAAGAAGTCAAGCCTAATTTTATAAACAGGTGAGTCGTAACCATACAAATGAATTTAAAGCCATAGGTCTGAGTAAGATCAGTGAAAAAGACAATAGGTTGCATAAAGTTAGTTATTAATAAATGCATAAATAATAGGACCTTAAAAGGATTCTAAGATCGTTTTTAGTCTGATTCATTATAATCTAATAAAATCATTATAATCAATTTGAAATTTATTTATAATATATTCTCCTAGGGTCTTGAGAATCATTTTCTGTGGTTCATCAAACTTCAGGCAAAGAGTTATAGCAGCATTATCTGGACTTTACAAGAGACCTGGTTGGAACATTTTTCATTCAGTCTTGAGTACACAAATAGAACATTGTCTTCTGTCCATTGTTCTTAACCCCCTTCAATTGTGTGACATTCTTTCATCCATTCTCATAAGATTACTTATCAGATACTGTGCTATATTTACAGTGAAATACTGATTAATTTGTGGGAGCATTTTCTAGAGTTGATAAATCAAGGTACAAAAAATATAGCATTTCACTTTAAAAGAAGTGAATTGTGCAAGCCAATGTTTTGCAAAGCACATTTTTAAAAAATGTATTAATTCCTAGAAATTTAAATCTGGAAAATATAAAGTGAAACAGCTTCTATACTGCAGGACTTCTGGGGGGTATTTAATAGACTAATGAGCTTTATAACCACAAGTAAGAGGAAAATACTAAATGGAATTTTCTTCATCCCAAAATGGGGTCTTTACTTTTTTTTAATGTATAACATGTTATAAATTATAAACCTGATGAATAAGCTTATTCAGTGGTAAAAATACATATTAACTGTTAAGTATTCTTTAATTTTGCAAAACAAAATTGATGAGTATTGTTACAGTATTACCAAGGAAAAGCACTATGCTATTTTTGAAAATCCATGGATAGTTTTTTTCTTTTTTCCAGTGGTCTGATTTTTCCATGAGCATTTTAAAGACCAATTC
Source organism: Tupaia belangeri chinensis (assembly GCF_000334495.1). NCBI lineage: Eukaryota > Metazoa > Chordata > Mammalia > Scandentia > Tupaiidae > Tupaia > Tupaia belangeri. The sequence continues at coordinate 2,879,400 of NW_006160032.1, forward strand.
CCAATGTGCATGCCAAAATTATCCCCATGGAAAAGATTCAGGGACAAATGGAGGAAAAGTGGTGCCGATGACCCAAGGCCTTAGAGCTGGTAGGAGGGAATGCTACAATTCAAACCCAGATCTTTTCATTTCAGAGTTAAGCCTCTAAGTCAAGGTTCTCGGTGTGTTGTCCCTGGACTCAAAGAATCAGTAGTAACTGGGAACTTATAAAAAATCCAAATTTGCTCCTGTGAATAAGCATCTCCAGAAGTAGACTAAACTTAGTACACTAAACTTAGACAAATCATCCAGGTAATCCTAACATCTTCTGGCTCAACTGGAATAATACCTATATGTAGTAGAGGGGTCTAAGAAAGCCACCAGGTTAAGAGAAAATAATCATCTGTTTGTTTTAAATTAGAGAGTCTCAGCTTTTATTATGAATCAGAAACATCTGTGAAGTAAAGCTATTAAAATACCAAAACAACCCTCCAAAGTCAGAATATCTTGAAGTGAGATCAGGTATAAAAGCTTATAAAAATCAACAAATGATTACAGAATTAAGATTAGTGTAATCAGTGGGGAGGGCGGTGTTTGCTAGTCTATGTCAGTACTTCCCAAACTGTGACGGGCCTCGAGATACTCAGTATATATTGTCAGAATTTGACTTCTGGTGTAGTAAGTGTTGGATGGGACCTCATATCTTGCATTTCTTTCAAGTTCCCAGTTGCTGCCAATACTATTGGTCTAAAGAAACACATACTGAGTTGCAAGAATTTAATTTATTCTTGAATTTTTTCATTTTCTCAAATATTATATTTTTTCTTTTTTTTTTTAAGAGGTTTTTGCTATAGGGTGAGTGAGATTGCCAGAAAGACAGAGAGAGACAGAGAGACAGAAAGCAAGAATTCACCCCCCAGAGGGGATGGCCACACTGCAATCCCTTCTCCTCCATTCTCTCAGGATCTTGGGCACACATACACACACGCCCGGCATGAATTTAAGCCACCAGGTCTGGGACTCAAATCACGGTCAGCTACATGGGAGTCCAGCGACATAGCCATTATACTAACTGTTGGTCCCTCAAATATTATATTTAATAACTACAAGATTACAAGATTCTATTTCTTTAGGAAACCCCTCTTAGAGGAATTCTAAGCACTCCGGGCACAATGTGTATTCATTACCTTTAGCTGTTACATGATTGCTGACCAACCATCTAGGTCTGTCTGTGACTGGTTTAAGAAGTAGATACTTCAGGAAATAGTAGCAGTTTAGGCATTTGGTTCTAAACTAATTTAATCCAAATAAATTGGCATGAGTTGGTTATCTGACAGGGCATGTACTTTCCTCTAATGTGGAGAGATTTTTGCTATAGGGTACATGCACTAGCTTGAGAGACAGAGAGACACAAAGGAAGAAATCACCCTCCTGGGAGAATGGCCACATCACAATCCCTTCTCCTCCATTCTCCACCAGGTCTGGGACTCAAATCACGGTCAGCTACATGGGAGTCCAGCGACATAGCCATTATACTAACTGTTGGTCCCTCAAATATTATATTTAATAACTACAAGATTACAAGATTCTATTTCTTTAGGAAACCCCTCTTAGAGGAATTCTAAGCACTCCGGGCACAATGTGTATTCATTACCTTTAGCTGTTACATGATTGCTGACCAACCATCTAGGTCTGTCTGTGACTGGTTTAAGAAGTAGATACTTCAGGAAATAGTAGCAGTTTAGGCATTTGGTTCTAAACTAATTTAATCCAAATAAATTGGCATGAGTTGGTTATCTGACAGGGCATGTACTTTCCTCTAATGTGGAGAGATTTTTGCTATAGGGTACATGCACTAGCTTGAGAGACAGAGAGACACAAAGGAAGAAATCACCCTCCTGGGAGAATGGCCACATCACAATCCCTTCTCCTCCATTCTCTTCTTGGGATCTTGGGCATGCATGAACATGCTCCCAGTAGGAGTTTTAAGCTACTTTGTCCAGAACTCAAACCACAGTCAACTATGTGGGTGTCCAACGATGTAACCATTACACTATCTACTGCTCCCCAAGGGAACCGATTCTAATCTAGCAGTATATCCTAATAATATGATTACTTCTAGTGCTACCTCTGTATGTAGGCACAGGTTGGAGGCATCGTTGCAGAAGCAGACTGCCCACCAATCTCTGATGATCTTACATCAATCTAAGGTTTACAGACTGACTGCTAGAGTCTCAGTTTGACCTCAAATTCCCTGGCCTTAGAACCCTCAACCATAACCACTATGACAGACTAATTTTTTTTTTTCTCATACCCTAAAGCAGGTTTTCCCAAAATGGTATGAATATAGCCTTGGTATATTCATATTTCAATAGTCATTTACATTTATTTTCCAACTAATCCTTAAAAAATATATTTCAAATGTTTGTGTGTTTTTTTAAAAATAAATAAAATAATTGGTATACATATGCATGCACACAATGCTTTTGGGATTTTGATCTCACAATTATGGAGACTCCTACATGTGGATCACATCTATATATTTACTAATTAAAATAGAAGTATGGGGGTCAGCAGGTGGTGTGGTGGTTAAGATGCTTGACTCCCATCATGGCCAACCATGGTTTGAGTCCCAGACCTGAGAGCTTGTTTTCTCTCTTTCTCTCTTTATCTCTCTCTTTCACTCTCTCTTTCTCTCTCTCTCTCTCTGATTCTCTCTGGTGAGCATGTGTGTGCTATGGCAAATTTAAAAAAACAGTAATAAATAAAATTAAGAGAAAAAAAATTAGAATGAATAAATAAATGTATAAAACCACCCACTTTCCCATACAGGGATACTGTCTGTTTAATATGTTTTTTTTTTTTCTCTTTTCTTCTTTTTAAGAACAGTTTCTACCCAGGTATCCTTGGGTCTTTGGGACCAATGTAGTTTACTACCAAAAGCGTAACCAGTCACAATGCCTCCCTTGTCCTCTAAGCTGTCCTTCAGAAGTCCCTTTGTCTGGCTTTGCCTGGATTCCACAAGTCACTCAAATGGCAAGCTGATGAATAAGTGCATGTTAATATCAAATTTAAAGTATTGGAAATAGAATTAGTTCAAGGGAGTTCTCGACTATTTTATTTTAAAGACATTTAGTAAAAAATTTCTCTAATATTCTGATATCTCATCTTGCTAAGCTTTTAAGACTTGCCTAAGAATTTCAGCAACACAGAATGAGTTTCAAATCCTACTCACAGAACTGAGATTTGAAATGACCTCAATAGGTGACAAAACCCTTTAAATATAGAAATATGTGTACATACATATATGTATCCCATATGCATGTATTTGCTATGGAATTCATCCTGTAATATTAATCTGTACTATATTTGGTTTTCCTTCTTTATAGTTTTATATTTTGTATACTATTACACAATGTATATGCTAGAAATATTTTTAAAATATTTTAACTCAAGAATCCTTAAATTATTCTTTATAAGCCAGATTCTATTTATCACTCCAGTCATTTCCTAATAAATCAAGGTACTATTTGATCCATTTAAAAAGTATACAGTAAATTTAAGCAAGCTAAAATAGTAATTGAGAGTATCCTAAAATGGACTTTCAGTTTAATTCTCTATGTTTTCCATAAAGATAATATAAATTACTTAATTGAGAGTATCCTAAAATGAACTTTCCATTTCTATGTTTTCCATAAAGATAATATAAATTACATTGCTCAGTATGACAATTTTTAAAAGTTCCTTTGAACATCCATCACTTAAACAAACAGCAGGGCAGTTCCACTAGAATAATTTTCAATTAAGGTAAAATACATTTCTAGAAAAATAGTAGTAGTTAAGGCACTGGACTCTCACATGGCTGACTCTGGTTTGAGTCCCAGACCTGGCAGCTTGCTTTCTCACTTTCCCTCTCTCCTTCTCTTTGGTCATCAAATTAAAAAATAATATTGATGATGAATCAAATAAAATAAAATAATTTTTAAGAAAATAAAAAATCAATATCTTTCTGTTGAACAACAGCAAAAATAGTAGCAGTACTAAGAGAACTTAGAAGTCACTAAACCATGTTTTGAATGGGTTCTTCTTGGTTTTGGTTTTTGGTGTTTTATTTTTTTGAATTGTCAGTGAGCATATGTGCCCACCAGAGAAACAGAAAGAGAGAATAGGAAAGCACCCCTCAGTGAGGTGTGGTCATATTGCAGTCACTTCTCCTGTTTCCATCCTGTTGGAATTTGGGGCGTGCATACATGTTTTTTAAGCCCTGGGCCTGAGATGCAAACCAGTCAGCCATGTAGAATTCTGGCTCTCTTAAATACTACCCTACAGGTTTCTAAGTTCTCTGTTTTACTACTCACAACAGAACAGCGTTCCTCTTAGTTTTACCTTTGGGACACTCCACTGCCCGATTTCCTCCTCTCTGAAACAACAGAAACTAAGGTCTCTTTTCTGGCTTCTCCATCCTCTACCCAAACTCTAATTTAAAAACTTTTTTTTTGTATAGCTCCATGTAGTGGATAGAATAGTGTCCCAAAAGATATTTCCAAGTTCTAATCTTTGGTGGCCTTATGAATGCAAATGTGACTTTACTGAGACATAGAGTCTTTGCAGATGTAATTAAGAGCTTTAGATTGAGGTCATCCTAGATATAGGGTAGATCCTCAGTCCGATGACTGACTGTATAAGAGAAAGGAGACCGGTATCAGAGACACAGAGAAAAGACCACGTAAAGACAGAGGCAGTGACAGAACTAATGCTGACATAAACCAGTGAATGCCAGGAGCCACCAGAAGTTGGACAAGTCAGGGAAA
>NW_006160032.1:2884200-2901896 GCF_000334495.1 Tupaia belangeri chinensis
CTTCATAGGGTCCTGACAACACCTTCATCTCTGACTTCTGACCTCTAGATCTATCAGAGAATAAATGACTGGTTTGTTTTATTTTGTTCTAGAGAGAGAGATTTTTGTATAGGGTGCGCGTGCTCATCAGAGAAACTAAGAGAGAGACAGAAAGTGAGAAATCACCCCCAGGGAGGATGGTCATGCCATAACCCCTTCTCTTCCATACTCCTCTCAAGATTTTAGGCACGCATGCACACACATCCAGCATGACTTTGAAGCTACTGGGTTCAGAACTCAAACCACAGTCAGCCATGTGGGAGTCCAGCAACATAACTACTGTGCCATCTGCTAGTTCCAAATGACTGTTGTTTTAAGTTACCAAGTTTGTGGCAATTTGTGATGAGAGTCCTAGGAAACTGATACACCCCACATCTTCGTTTCTCCCTTTTCCTTTATCTCTAGTTCCTCTGACCTTCATACCAAGTACCTACTGAGGAATCAGAAGTCCTGCTTACAGTATCAAAAGTAGTACTAATAGTATACGCCTCTCCTATGAGCATGAGATGTCTGCCCACTTTTTGTTTTGACTTGGTTGTCTTGTTTGTGCTCATAATAGTGTCTCTAAAACTTCTTGATTACTACCCACCCACTCCTTCCCCCCAAAAGAAGTTTTTAACTCAGTCTTACTTATGTCAGTTTCTATCACCAATACTTCCTTAGGTTTCCAGAGATAACTGAAATAATCTGTCTTTTATTTAAATGTCATTTTAACTGCTTCCCCTCACTCCCTTTTATGTGATCTCTGACTCTTCTGTAATTATACTTTACAGATACTTGTCAAGTCAGTGCCTTTCTCTTTAGGTCCATTAACATACACATGTGGCCCGTTTTTATGGCGACTTCCTTTCCTTATTGATTTCTCAGTTCCTTGTCCTCTTAGATGCTTCTTTCTACACAGGAACCAAAGAGATCACTGCGAATAAATTCAGTCTTGTCCTTCTCTTGCTTAGAATCATAAAATGTCCTTCTTTTGCTCAGGTCTGGATTACTCCTGTACCACCATGACTAACATGCCGTCAACCTGCTGGCTTCTGTACAGGACTTATCACAATGTGCATTCAGACCCTTACACGCATTTCCACCATTTTCTACTAACTGGACTGTAAGTCCATGAAAGTTAGCAGCATGTCTGTTTTCCACGCCAATAAATGTCCGGGATCTAGAGCAATGCCTAGTATCCATAATAAACTTTAACGAATGAATTTTTAAACATACATATAGCCCTGCTATATCTACTTGTCAAATGCTCAGAAAGCCTGTTTAATTCCAGAACTTTAAATGACATCATCGTGTTCTTTGAAGCCACCTACAGTTATTAATCTTTATTTTTCCTTAGTATTTAGTATTTACTTATTAAATGCCGACTTTGTTCCAGGTCTTGTGCTAAGTTCTTCATCTCTTCCTCTCTTTATGTCTCATTTAATCTTACAACAACCCAGTGATCATTATTCTAATTGAATCACTTTCTTTTACAATGAGAACTGACTTACTCAGAGAGTTGAAGTGACTTGTCCAAGACCACTCAAGTTCTACCACGCAAAATCAGGTCTGTGGCAGCAGAGCCCACACTCATCATGACTGTGTTATCTCTCCCCAAAATACTCCAGGTGTTTGGTAGGTTTCCCAAGGCACTTTTTAAAATTATTGTTTTTATTAACATCCAAATATAACTTTCATTCAAAATTAGATATCATAAAGACTTAAAATTTAAGAGCATTTTTCTAAGGAATCTTAGAATAGGAAAACAGTGGGTTTATTTTCTTGCAATTGCTCTGTTAAATAAAATTCTTATTTACAAAATGCAGTGTCTTAATTATCTGTTAAGTGCAGAAGGATTTGTAGATTGGTGAGGTGGACACATGCGTATAATTTCTAAAAATGGGCAAAAATTAAATACTTCAATTCGAATGAACAGAGAAAAATGGCAAAATTTGGATTCTGTCAAAGTCTTTAATTGCCATAGCCCTTCATTGGTTTTTGTTATTTAATTCTGTTGACATATATTTACTCCAATCCATGTGTGATGGTTAATTTCGGGTGTCAATGTGGCTATGCTAAGACCAGCTGATTCATAAAATTGGGTTGATACCCATCGATATGTTGCTATGCTGGTATCAAGATGATGTGATTATCATTTAAATCCATACACTTTGAGTAAAGCAGATTTTCCTCCATAACATGAGTGGTTCTCATACTGTCACTTGATGACATTTAGAGGAAAGCCTGATATCCACTGAGAAAGAAGGAATTCTACTTCCAGACTGTCTTTGGACTCCAGTCTGCAGCATTGTCTCTTCCCTGGATCCTCAGGTTACTGGTCTATCTGCCTTGCCCATTTCAGACTTGCCAACCCCCAAAACCCTGTAAGCCCAGTCCTTAAAATAAATCATTCTCTCTATATATCTGCAGATCCTATTGGTTCTGTTTCTCTAGAGAACCTTAACACAGCACATAACACGTATATGAAAGAAAAGCTTCTAACAGTTTTACTTGTCTTTTTATTTTATTTGTTAAAGCAATCACAAAGGTACAGTGAGTTTCAAGAAGAGGAGAAATAAAATCTACTTCTTGATAGGAAGTGTCAAGGTTCTGGAAGAGCATAGCAACTCCCAAACTGGCAATATTGCCAAGGTCATTTCTGCAAAACGCAACCTGACACATACCGTGTTTTCTGCTTTGTTACTTTTTCTCTTGTTAGTAAACCAAATACCTCATCCCCCCGCCCCCTCCATCTTCAGGGAAAATTCTACCTTCTCTATAAAGGTTTCATTTATCAGTATTTCCCTTTTTCCCATCACTTAATCACTTATCATCAATGTGGTCTGACATTTAAATACTATCTTACGCACTGTGTTGTGTATATAGTAGTGAAAAAAATAGTATAGATTCTAGAATTATGCAATGCTTAAACTCACCTCAGCCACATAATAGTGTAGTGGTTAGCAAATGACTTAATCTCACTGAGCCATAGTTTCCCCATCTCTAAAATGGTGATGATAATAGTACTTATCCAGTGGTGGTGTGATAAAACATAAATGAATTTTTATAATTGTGCCTAGTATTTGTTGATCACTTCTTATTTGTGAGGCATGCTAAAGTGTTAATAGTGTAATACATGATACAAAGGGTTTTAGGAACATTGTGATGATGACATTTGTATGCAGTTATCTAAATGTCACTTGTATTGTCAAGTTGGCTCCTGAAATTTTGAAAGGGAGTGGAATAGATGTAAGTAGTCCAACATATTAGAGAGAATTTTGTCTCTGTATTTTCTAAATATATCTGAGCTTCAGATAAGTCATACACTTTAGACATTTAAAATGCATATGTTACAGGCTGGCAGGTGGCGTGGTAGTTAAGTTAATGAACTCCCACATGGCCAACCATGGTTTAAGTTCCAGACCTGGTGGCTCGCTTTCTCGCTTTCCCTTTCTCTCTCGCCCTCAATCTCTCTTTCTGGTCAAATTAAATAAATAATAACAACAAATAAAATTAAATAAATAATTATCTTAAAAATGTAATATGTTACAGAGATGATTTCTAAGGATCTTTACAATTCTTAACATTGGAATTATAATTAAATAATGTTAAACTACATTCAAGGTAAAATTTCCAGTTTTCTTGGCTCAACACAGTGTTTTCAAGTACATAAAATGAGTTCTCCATGCACAGAAACAGTGGGATTTATCAAAACAAAATCAGAAATCCAGTTTGTCTTGAAAAATAATTACAAGACCTTTCAAAAATGGTATTAAATTCTCTTTGCATCAGTTAATTGAAATGGAGTACTGGCTCCCTGCTCTAGAGAAGATTATCTTGACAAGTGTAGGCTCAACTCATCTTACTCCTTACCTTTACCTGTTTTGTCCCTGAAGCAGTATGAGTTAGAGTCCCAAGTTCTGAGAATACCATAATCTTTCCTTTCCCATTTCATTCTAAGAAAATAGATCTGTCATAACATCGTGTAGAATGTCATAATATTGAACTTCAGGGATATAAACTTTTTTTACATATTAAAATGTGGGTGTAGGAACTGTACGAGTAGAATTACATTGCTAGTTTAGAGCTATGGCATATAAAATAAAATTACCTCTCTAATAGAACAGTAGTAGTATGGTTTTCTTCTAATAATATGGCAGCCTAGATCATCAGAAAATTCCTTTCACTTAGAGCTTAGCTGAGAGGATGGAGGTGAAAACATATGTTATTAATGTACTACTGTACTTGTACAAGATAATAAAAACGTCAGTGGGCTCTCTACCCCCCACCTGTAACATAGCAAGGCTCTCCTCACTTAACGATCCAGTTCTGTGCCCAGCACTAGATCGTAAAGTGAATTGGTCAATAAGCGAGGAGCTTAATGGCAGGTAACTTGTGTATTGTGGCACCATAGGGTATGCATTTTCCAATAGATAGCATGCAATACCCTGCTAAAATACTGTAATTCTATCCATACAAAAGCACATATTAGATGCCAGGAAGGGACATACATTTCTTGTGCCAGGAAGGGACAAGACACACCACAACGCAATAATATAAATTTGGCGTAGCCAGTTTTATTTATTCTGAATACCACCACAGGTGCCCAATAAGTTATACATTTATAAATTAAACAAGTGCTCTTAGTGTGATTGTGAATGTTTTATGTAATGAATACTAACAGAGCGTGAAAAGAAGATAAAGGCAGAGAAAGGGTTTTCCTCTTGCCACTGGTCAAAATTCCAACTGTTGTTAAACAGATGGGTCGTTAATTGAGGAGTGGCTGTGATATAAATCACAAACCAGATTAAGGAGTGTACAGTGGGGTTAAATCAAGAGAAATGCTTAAGCAATGCTAATTTCAGGGAGCTAAGTCTGTCCTGTAGCAAGCCTGGGCAGATGAATCAGAGACTATTCCATTAGGTACGTAACTTTAAGGTGTATTTAAGGGATACCAAGAAAACAGCACTCACTGGCTTCCAGAAGAAGTAAACATAAAACATAGGTGGAAAAAAGCATATCATTTTAGGTCCCTAGGAATCCCATTAAATAAAGTCAAACAACTATAAGATCACAACCAAAGACCACAAAATACAGACACACACACACACACACACACACACACACAATATCCATCAGTGCAAATTAGCAGACATAATTGAACCACAAATATTTATATCTATGATTTTAACTTTGTAGACAATAAACTATTAAGTACCTTTATAGAAAGTGCTTTTAAAAATAAAAACAATAAAATTTTGAAGTAGGAAAACAATAAATGTCACAAAAAAATGAGGTTATGGACGTGAAAGAAAATAAACAAAATACAACTGTTAAGAATAAAAAAAGTTGTTAAAAAGTAGTGTAGGGATCAGCAGATAGTAAAGGTTACATCACTAGACTCCCATGTAGTCAAGTGTAGTTAGAGTCCTGTACCCGGTGTCATGCCCAAAATCCTGAGAGGAGAATGGAGGAGATGGGATTACAGGGCAGCCATTCTCCCTGGAGAGAGATTTCTTGCTTTTTGTCTCTTTGTCTCTCTCTGTCTCTCTGGTGAGAGCACACACCCTATAGCAAAAATATCTCAGGAAAAAAAAAAGTAAATAGTGTAAACAAAAGATTAGGCAGAGTTGAAATGGGATTTAAAAAACTGAAAAACAGATATGAGAGGATTTCCCAGAATCTAGCCAAAGAAAAATGAGGAAAAATTTGAAAAAGATAAAATATGGAAGATCAAATAAGAGATCAAAAACTGTCTAGTCAAGAGTCCCATAGAGAAGAGATAAAAAAGGAAAACTAGGTCTGAATAGACCTAGCAAAAATATGCCAGGTACGTGTATACATTCCCAAATCCAGAAAGAATAGAGAAATGGGAGAAGGTATTCCGCCATGACCAGGCCCCTTTGTAGAATGCTTTCTCCCGCTCCTTTCCTCTCTCTCTGTCTCTCTGCTAAGAGCAAATGCCTCCTGCAAGTTAAAAAACAAAACCAAAAATGTACTTTATAAACAAAGATCAAATAATGACTTTTGTTTATTTTTTTGTGATTGTGGAGTGGCCATGTCCTCTGGGGGGGTGATTTCTCACTTTCCTTCTCACTCTCTCTCTCTCTGTCTCTCTCCTTTCCAGTGAGCACACACACCTATGGCAAAAAACTTAAAAAAAAAAGACAAATGGCAAGCATGAACATGATAGAAACATATCAAAATGCATCAATATTCAAAATAAATGTAATGGACTAAATAGACCGGTTGGAAGATGAGGATTGGCAGAGTACACAGCAAAACAAATTCAGCCACATGCTGCTTATAAAACACATTTTGATCACGCAAATTCAAAGAAAGACTGGGATACCTTTATTTTTTTTTTAGTCATGTGCCATGCCAATCATCACTATGGCAAATGTTTATAAAATATTTAGTTTGTGCTGAGTCTAAGGTTAAGCACTTTACATGAGCCATTTCCTAACCAATAATTTGTATAAGTTATTATTAATAAAGAGTTTAAATAAGCTGTCCGAAGTCATGTAGACACTAAGTGGCAGACAGGGTACAATCCAAGGAATTATTCCTACCCAGGAATTAAGGAGGTCATTATGCATAATAAATGTTTTAATTTGTGATGAAGATCCAGAAATGATAAACTTATACGTAGCTAATAGAATAATGTCAAATATAAGCAAATCATTATAGGGTAAAATTGACAAGTCTCACAACCTACTTGGATATTTCAATACATATTTTTCACATGTTAATAAGACAAAACAAGTAAACAAAAATCTCACAATAACTTATTGGTTAAACAAAAAATTTTCATGAAAATTTACAAATTTTTAGAGCTAAATGATAATATAAATACTACATACCAAAAATTGATACAAAAAACACAGTAATTTGAATTTTTATAGCCTCTAAGTAATCAATGTTAAACAAAAAGAGGATGAAAGTTAATCAGCAAAGCCAAAAGTTATAAAAAGAATAACATATACACCTAAATAAAATAAATGGAAAGAAACAATAAAGGTAAGAATAAAATGAATGGAAGAAAAATAAAAACACACTACAGAGCATCAAGAAACCAAATGTCATTTTTGCAAAGTCTAATACAAATGATACAAATTGATCTAGCCCCATAGCCTTGAGGTTAAGGGGATTGGATCCCACATGACCAACCATGATTCAAATTCCAGTCTTGGCAGGTTGAAAAACATACTTGGTGTGTATTTGTGAAAGAAGAGAAGGAGACAAAGGCAGCTCACCATTTGCTGAATGTCTGCGTTCTTTGACAGAAATGGAAAGATTTGAAAATATGATAGTAGGAAGGATAAGTGTAGAATCCAGTTTATAAGGGAGAGGAGTGGAGGGGGTAGAGGGTGAGTAGGAGGGGCAAAGAGAGGAAATACTTACCAGACTCAAAATGTAAAATTATCTATTGAAAATAATGGAAATGGTAATATCTTTGTTTTGATGATTAAAAAGAAAGAAAGAAAGAAAGAAAAAAAGAAAGAAAGAAAGAAAGAAAGAAAGAAAGAAAGAAAGAAAGAAAGCAGCCAGTCAGTCAGCTAAGCAGTGTAAGAGATCAACAGGTGTCAGCTTCTCTTGTACATAAAGGCTAAGCTACAGAAGAATACTCGAGCTAATAAGATAGGAAGGCCATAAAATAAAATAGGAAGTAAATTCTGGTGTCTACCTCATAAAAAAAAAAAAAGATGGAAGGATGCTGGTGTGGCCATGGATTGTCCCTCTCTCTATCTCTGCCTATCTGATAATTGCATGTATCCTCTTGCAATGAAATATATGTGTGTGTATGTGTGTATATATATATACACACATACACACACATATATTTAGATAGATATACACACAGAGAGATAGATATACATAGATGGATAGATATATATAAATATATAGATAGATATACATATATAGATAAATATACATATACATGATACGCATGTATATCTATATATATAGTTCCATAACCTATATATACTTGTGTGTGTGTATACGCATATATATGCACACACACAGATATCTGTATATAGATAGATATACATCTACATCTACATATACATATAGATAGATAAATATCTGTATATAGGTAGATATCTATCTATCTATATATAGTTCCATAACCTATTAAATAAGGGAAGTTGAATCCCACATGCCTGACCATGGTTCAAATCCTGGCCCCAGCAGCTTAAAAAACATCCTGTGCATGTGTGTTCATGACCACAAATACCAACAGGATGAAGAAATGGAGAAGGGATTGTGGCATGACCATGTCTCATTGGGTGGTGCTTTCTTACTCTCCCTCTCTTTGCCTTTCTCTCTCTTATAAATACATGTGCCCTATGGTAATTGAAAAAGAAAAAAAACAAGTATACAGCCACTTCAATAATGGCACAAAGAGCTGTGATATTATCTGTTGAAGATGTTTTGTAGTTTTATCAACTGTACTAAAGAGAAATGTTCACCTGTTGAAATATCCACTTTGTAAGACAAATAATAACGTGATAGAATGTATAAAAGTAAATGAAGTGAAAAAAATTAATTAATTGAAAAAAAGTAATATAAAAATAACTAATTTTATGCATGACAAGATGTCCATAAAGAACAATGATTTAAAAGCTAAAAAAGAACAACCTTATATTAACAGATTTGAACACTTAAATAAATTCATAGAACATCTATCTTATTAAAACTTAATCAAGTAAAAACAGAAAACCTTTAACAATTGAGTACAAGCATGAAAAAAAAAAAAACCTAAATTATCCCATACAAAAAAAAATAATCATCATCATCAGGGTCAGATATTTACTGGCAAGTTCTAGACACTAAAGAACAGATTATTTAATTTAATGGGAATTCTAATATTGATACAAAAAAAAGAGGAAAAGAAAGGGAGAGAGGGAGGGAAGGAGGAAGAGAGGAAAGAAGTAAACAAAATTACAGGCCAATCTCACCTGAAGAAATATTTTTAATAAATAAAAGTTCTCTATAAAATATTAGCAAACTGATCTGACATTATAGTTCAAAGATAATATAAAATGATCAGCTGATTATGTCATAAATATAAAGTTGACTTATTATTAAAGCATGTATAATTATGTATCACCAAAATAATGTATTAAATAAAACTCAATCAACTGTATAAATTTAGTGTTATTTATCTCTAGACTAAAAAAGAAGAGAACTTCCTTTTGTTATATAGTGTACTTAAAAACAAAAATTTAGAGGTCAGCAGTGGTTATATTGCTGGGTTCCCACCTGGCCAACGACAGTCTGAGTCCCAGACCCAATGGCTTGAAAATCATACTAGGTGTGTATACATGTGTGTCCAAAATCATAGGAGGAGAAAAGTGGAGAAAGGATTGTGGAATGATCATTCCCCCTGAGGGCTGATTTTTCAATTTCCCTCTCACTGCCTCTGTCTCTCTCTCTCTCTCTGGTGAGTACATGTGCCTTATGGCAAAAACTTCTAATAATAATAATAATAACAACAACAACTTAAAAACTTAGAGCAATTTTATTCCTGTTGGTGAAATTTCAGAATCCCTATTAATATTAGGAAGAAGACAGAAGTGTTAATTACCCATTCCCTTGTTATTGATTCTATGCAACATTTCTTGTAATGCCCTGGCCAACAGAATAAGATAAGAAAAATAAAGCTTTTAAAGCTGGAAAAGGAAAAAAACATCAATGTCCTTTTATTTTCATATGACTGTCAACATAGAAAATGTCAGAAGCTAGAAATAAGATATTAGAAACAATAAAAAGTAGGGAAGGTTGCAATATTTAAAATCAATGCTTAAAACCTCATTACGTTCCATCAAGCAAAAATCTATTATAATATCTGTATTTCCAGAGGCTGGTGTAACAAATTATTACTACTAGCATAGTGTCTTAAAACCACAGAAATTTATTCTTTCATAGTTCTGGAGACCAGCAGGCTGAAACTGAAGTGTTGACAGGCTGTGCCTTCTCTGAAGGCTCTAGGGATAGTTTCTTTATCCTAGACAATTCCAGCTTCTGTCATCTGCATGTGTTTGTTGGCTTGGGATTGCCTCTGGTGTCATATTGCCTCCAGCTTTTCTGTTAAATTTCCCCTGTGTGTCCCTTATAAGACATTTGTTCTTAGATTTGGGGTTCACCTAGATAGTATAGGATGATTTTTGTCATCTCAAGATCCTTAATTACATTCGCAAAGTCCGGAAATTAAAATGTGGATACATCATTCTGCTCACTATAGTACACTTACCTGAAAACTTACCCAAAAAAAAGAAGAAGAAAGAAAAAAGAAAGAAAAACACATGGTGATTAACGCACTTGATTCCTACATGGCCGACCATGGTTCAATTCCTGGACTCAGTGGTCTGAAAATCATGCCAGGCATGTTTGTGTGGATGCCCAAAATCTCAAGAGAAGAATGAAGGACAAGGGATTGCAGCATAGCCATCCCCCCAGAGGATGATTTCTCACTTTCTCTCTCTCCATCTACCTCCAGTGAGTGCACACCATTTATAGAAAAAAACCTAAATAAATAAATAAATAAATAAAATTTTTAAAAGAAAGAAAAGAGATTATTCATATATTCTCACTCTCATCTTTATTTATATATTTCCTAGTTACCAAGTTAAAAGTTTAGGCCAAGTTCACGCACAGGCTAGTTGGAATTTGTGACATTAAGTAGAAGTCTGTTAGCTGTCGCAGATACTGTTTCCTACTGTTTTTCATTTGTCTTTATTTTTAATCCCAGAGCCCCAGGATTATTCAGTACTGCAATATGCCCAGCACCATGGATTAGCAACAGATAGGGAAGCCAGGCAAGATGATCCATTTGTTGATAATCACTTTCCAGCCTCACTCTATACCCACAGTACTCATGGGATACAGTTATCACCAATGTTATGTAAATGACTACTTTTCAGGTGCCAGAAAAGATTTTCCTCACTGATAAGAGGAAATTCCTGTTCTTCTTGCCTCTTCCTCTGTGCTCAGATCATTGGTGTGAAGATGTGATCCTGGGATTGTGACATATATCATGTGATAATGACACAAGCTCATAATGAAAAGCCAATAAGAACAGAACATGAGGTTACTGCACCAATGTGATAACTGACTTCTTTAGACCTCTTCAAAATGAGAAAATGATCACAAATAGAGCTGACATAACTATTAGATATTCACTACCTGCAGCCGAAAACATCCCTAACTAAAATTGTAGACAATGAAATGTAGGTGCTCTTCATTCCTCCATTAAAAACAAAACAAAACATGGAAACAGAAATGGCATCATGTCTTTCATTATAAACACTTACTTTTACAAATTCAGATATTAGCAGAAACATCTATTATTCATTATTATTTTCAGTAGGTACCTCTGTTTACCAACTAGAATGGGAATACTATTTTGTCATACTGATCCATTCTTTGTACTTCTCATTTTCCTTTAAATAATTGAATATTATTGACTGTGATTTTATCGTAGAAAGAAAATTAAATCCTAAAGTCATTAAAGTTTTATTCTTTGTTTTTCTTTTCTTTTTTTTCTTTATTCTCGAAGAGATGCAATACTGCTATTTGGGCCATACTTGCTTCTTTGATACATTAGACAATGCTCAGAGCTGTCACATTATCATATCTTCCTGACAGATTTTCTTGGCAAATACAATGTTGACAGAAACAATTGACACCCAACATCTAAAATATAAACCTTTCCTCAGATTATTGACTTCTGACTCTGAGAAGATCAGCCTTCGATAGCCCTGACAATCACAACCTTGCTCTTTAAGAAGTATGTGTTTAAATGTCAAGAGTTTGTTTCTGCAGAAATCCTGAAGGTTTACCTGATGTTGATGTTTAGTATAGGGTGCAGAAGATGTGATATCTTGTGGTTCACTAAGGAATGTTCTTGATCTTAACCCTGCATTTAGACTTTTCAGTGAATTCAATCAAAAACTTCAAAAACTGTTTTGTCCAATCAATGGCCCTATTATTTGGTTGTTCTGTATTACTTCAAAGTGTTACTGAAATTCATTATAGTGTGATCCAAAAGATATAGTGAGCTTGAGTTAGGCAACACTGTTTGTTATTTCCACACTATTATGTTTTACCTGGAGACAGATTCACAGAGAGACAAGTATAACAGCAATCTCTGAATCACAACCAAAGCAAGTGCCAATGGATGTAAGACTAACATTTTTGCTTAACTATTGCATTTATTATAACCACCTTCTTACGTTAAAAATGAGCATCATGGGTCTGTCCTGATCGCAATCATTTGTCAACTAAAAACTTTCTAGAAATTTTAAAAAGAAGCTGATAATGTTTGAAAGCAAAGAATTGCTCAGATGATAAATGATAGAGCTCAGTAGGCACTCTGAGTAATCAATTAAAATATTTCTGGGTTGGCATAACCATGGTGGTGCAGACAGGAGGATGACACTTTGCAGTACTGGAGTCATCTGGGAGGCCAGATTCAGAGCAGGTTGACCTGAACATGCAGAGCACGCTTGAGATCTTGGCTAGCTGGGAAGCAGAGTCGAGGATGGTGCTATGGTGAGTCTCTGCTAAGGGTCCCTGTCTCTCTGTCTCTTTCCTCTCTCTCTCTCTCAAGAAATAAGTAAAATTTAAAAATATTTCAAGCATGCACAGTTATGAAATTACTGATGCATTTTTAATACATTGAATCATTTCTCAAGTTTATGTTCTTTAAATATTTGTGTTCAATTGTGGTTAAATAGCATGTAAAAAGACATTGTGTATATTAAATGGAAAGAATCTATTAAAAATAGAAACTTTCTCATCTCATTTATTTCTAGAATTCTTCTTCTTAGATAAAAATCCCCAAATGAGAAATATTGTTTAAATTCTATCATTACAGGGAAGTTAATCTTCAATACTGGATACACACACACACATTTGAGAGGTTTTTGCTATAGGGCACATGTGCTCGCCAGAAAGATAGAGAGAGACAGGGAGACAGAAAGCAAGAAATCACCCCCTGGGGGGAGGGCCACACCACAATCTCTTCTCCTCCATTCTCCTCCTCTTGGGATCTTGGACAAACATGCACATGTGCCTGGCATGAGTTTAAGCCACCAGGTCCGGGACTCGAACTGCGGTCAACTACATGGGAGCCCAGCAACGTAGCCATTATGTCAACTGCTGGTCTTGAGTAATCAATTTTTAACATTTAAGTAGAAAGTCCAAAACAGACTTTGGAATTCAAATTATGGTTACTTGCTCAGTACTTGGATATTATATCTATGACATACAGAGAAGTTATTTGACTTTGAAGTCCCTGGCTTTCAGGTTCTTCACAATTGATATCAGATGTTGGTATCACCTCTATCCATATCTATTCATAGGAATCCTTCAGATGTAAGTGCCAGATTCAGGTCCAACTTTATTCAGAATTCAAGTTATACCATTCTTTGTCTCTGCTCCCTCTGGGCCGGCTCCATATTCCTGACTAAAAGACAATTCCCAACTGCGTCCATGATAACGTTTTTGGGGGGAGGGGAGGTATTCAAATTAATTGGGAAAAGAGGAAGAGTCCTGGTTCAGTTTTCCCTCAAGATTTTGTTCCCTTAGCTGTGATTTAGGTATAAGCTTGTTCTCCAAATGATTGTAGTAGATAGCTAAATGCTTAATCTGGCATAAACTCAACTCTAGGAAACACCCTTGAAGAAAAGGGACAGCATTTTGAAGGAATATTGAATGGTCATTAAAAGGGAAGGCATTAGTAGATACTGAACAGAAATTTATTGCTGTTATTTTGACTGGTTCTTGTGAGGTTACTATGTATTTCATTTATAATAGTTAACACCATACACATGTATTGTCTAGCAATGGTAAGTATAATTAAGGTAATTTTTAGCAATATTTTTGTACTATTTATGGTTTCTGAACTCATTTTATATATTTTATCAAATGCTCCCAACCCCAAAGTCTTTCTGAATAGCTCAAATTGTTGGTTATTTCTACACAGTTTTTGGAGAAACTGTGCTGCTAGCCCAAGGTCACACAGTTAATTGGTAGTGGAGCTCAGGCTTACACCAAGTCTTGCAACTGTACCAGGTCACACATGCCCAGTCAGGAACCCAGTATATGTAATCACCTTTCCTTTGTCTCAGCAATTTGGAAAATACTTCCTACTTGTTGCACATGTGTGAAATTAAAAATGGATCAAAAGGACAAAGTACATTTTCTGTTGTATAAGGCCGGCACTGTTTATCTTCTCTGTTGAGCAGTTGTTCCTTTGTGTATAATTTATAAGTTACATTTAACCTAAGCTTATTGCCCTTCTGGGCAATGAGCCGAATCAGAGACGGACAAAAGTCCTGTGTTTGCTAAACCCTATTGGATGGCACTTGGCAGAACTGAAGTCTAGGACAGTTCCAAAGTGAAAAAGTATGAAATACGATGTCAGAAGCAGTAAATTAGCATGGGTTAGTATGGGTAAGAATAAGGTTAAAGATCAAAAGTCCAAAGTATTTATAAAATCTCTTTAATCAGTATCCAGAAGGAATTTCATTAAATATAAAGCCAAGGAATCTGGCTATAAAAATATCTACCTAGGCTTCACCTCATAAAATAAAAGATGACTGAAAATAGATAAGAAGTCATTTCCCATGTCTGCCATCTGACACAGAGACTTACTATCAGTGTAATTAAAAAAAAAAAAAAATCTGTCCCATCCATGCAGCTGACCCGTTAGAACACTGGTACTTGAACCAACACATTATTTGTTCTTCCCTTTTAAAACCCAGTAAAGAAAACAGAAAGCCTTCCCAGGAGCATGTGGGAGGAGTGGGTACTGAGTATTACATGAGGCTTCTATAGAGCTGTAGGGCCGGTAATTAAAGCATTCAGTTGGAGAAGGGACAGAAAGATTCTAATAACAATGTTTCTAGCATTCTGCTAATTGCAGGACCAGGGAGAGAGACCAATCTCAAGTGGCTAGACCCTAAGGTTGGCATATCAAATTGCCCTCCAGGTACAGATGATCTGAGAAATGTTTTAAAACTTGCCTAAGTGGAAATGTTAGCAAAGCTAAGGCAACCTCGCACACTACTGCTAAAGAGCAGGGATCTTGAGTCTTTTTACCTCATTTGCCGCTTCCCTCCTGACCATCAAGTACCCCACAGGCCCTGTCACAGGACATCTTGCACTACGACACAGCCTTTACCTTTCGGACAGCATCTCTGTGGCTTATGAATGCTTCCACATGCTGATGACTCCCAGCTTCACAGCTTCTACACTAGCCTCAGCCCTGGATTCCAGGTTCTTAGATCTGGCTGACTTCCCTGCATTTCTTTTGCTTTCTTCTTTGCCATAGGGTATGAGCACTTACCAGAGATAGAGACAGAGAGAGAGGGAAATTGAGAAGTGACCCCCTGGAGGGATGGCAACACCACAGTCCCTTCTCCTCTCAGGATTCTGAGCACAGATACATACACACATGTCTGGCATGGTCCTTAAGGCACCAAGTCTGGGACTCAAACCCTGCAGTTGGCCCTGTGAGATCCAGAGCCTTGTCCTCCACACCACCTGCTGTCCCCTCTCGAACATTTCAACTTGAAACTATAATTTGCATTGAAAATACAGTACATCCAAAAGCAAATATTTTCTCTTCCTCTCTACTAATTTCATTAGCCTTAAAATATCTTTTCTCTTATATTAAGAAAATGATATTTCATTAGTATCATTTCATGTATTTTTCCAATCTTTTATATTGCTATTGTAACGATATGCAGAAAAGGGCCAATAAGTGTGTATCTCAGTGCATTCTCATCTAGTGAATACCCACGTATCCATCACACAGGTAAAGACGGAATGTTGCCTGTACCCAAGAAATCATCTGGTACTCATTGGAGTCACTACCCCACCCTCCTCTCTAAAACTACACAGGGTCCTGACTTCCAACACTTCAGTTTGGTTTTACTTGCTTTTGAACATTATATGAGTGGAGAATCTGCCCCAGGCCACTGTCCTAATTTCCGGCAGCTCTGACAGACCCCAGCCTTCTTTGACTTGTGGATCTTTACATGACCACCTTCTCTCTGCTGTCTCAAACTTTCCTCTCCTTTCTCTTAAAATGATACCCATCATTGAATTTAGGGCACATCCTAATTCCAGGATAATCTGTCTCCATATCCTTAACATAATTATCCTGTAAAGATTGCATTTCCCAATAAGATCATATTTCACAGATAGTGGGGGTTAAATCTTGTGCATACGTTTTTGGAGTTACTATCTCTACCCCTATAGTCAGTAAATAAGTAAGTAGAGCATTACATTTGAAACTATTTTTGTAATTAATTTTGTTTGTTTTTGCTAAATTGTGTGTGTGTTCACCAGAGAGAGACAGAGATTTTTTTGGCGAAGTCACTTAAAATTCTTTTTCCTCCATTTCTCCATCCCGTGGGGGCATAATCACATGGAAGTCCCAGGTGCTTTTCACATTCCTTGGTGGGCATTGGAACCGCAGTCAGCCCTGTGGGATCTGACCTTCTACACACAGGCCTCGGTCACTGAGGACCAGCCCTGCTTAGGACTTCTAAAATAAATTTAAGTACAAACATGAGATACTTTATTAAATTTCTTCCATAAAAATTATCTAGTAATAGTGGAATTATGAGTATTAAGATGATTATATAACCATAACATTTTAGAAATAAATTTTCTTGGTAAGAATAAACCACCATTTGAATAATTAACATGCTCTCAATGTTCATTCACATTTGTCATTGAATAGTCTGTTTTTTGCTTCATTTTAAAAGAACTTCTTAGCAATTTTAATGTGAAAGGATTTTTAGAATATACTTATTTGGTGATTGGAAAATAGCATTTTATTTTCTTTAGGCTCTCCCCATTTTATCTTAGACATAAAATACATTCCATGTGTTTTATTCCATTCTTCAAGGTCAACTATCTTTTTTGTTTTTACTTTTTTCCCCTCCATTTTGTACTACATTCTTTTTACTTTAATGTCAAAAACAGTCTCATAGGGAACCAGCAGTTAGCGTAATGGCTATGTTGCTGGACTCCCACCTAGTCGACCGCGGTTCGTGTCCCGGACCCGGTGGCTTAAAACTCACGCCGGGCGCGTGTGCGTGCGTGCCCAAGATCCCGAGAGGAGAATGGAGGAGAAGGGATTGCGGCGTGACCATCCCCCCTGGTGGGTGATTTCTCGCTTTCTGTCTCTATGTCTCTCTGTCTGTCTGGCGAGCTCACGTGCCCAAAAAAAAGATTCCATTTTAGTGAGGCTTTTCAAGATGATAAATAAAACAAAAGCTAATAAGAGGGAACTTCAAATATTAACTAGAATAAATAAGGAACATTCATAGAAATCAAACTAAATTCTTCTCAAGTTTATCTTGTTCATCCCAGAGTTTCACACTGAAAACCTCTACATAACTCTTCTATTACAAAATACTATCTGATAAAATCACTCATATTAATGATAAATCACTAATACATTGTAATGTTCTACATTTTTACAATATTTCTATTTTTACAGATTTTTTAAAAAGTAAATACATTAATACTTAACTGATACTTAACAAGAAGACAAGCTTCCTCTTGGGTGATCAAATAGCTTATACTCCTACATAAAGAAGCATTTTTTTTTTTAAAGTTTGGCTATAGTATTTATGCACTTGTCAGGG
>NW_006160032.1:2902229-2985480 GCF_000334495.1 Tupaia belangeri chinensis
GGGTGATTTCTCGCTTTCTGTCTCTATGTCTCTCTGTCTGTCTGGCGAGCTCACGTGCCCAAAAAAAAGATTCCATTTTAGTGAGGCTTTTCAAGATGATAAATAAAACAAAAGCTAATAAGAGGGAACTTCAAATATTAACTAGAATAAATAAGGAACATTCATAGAAATCAAACTAAATTCTTCTCAAGTTTATCTTGTTCATCCTCCCTCCACTCCCTTCAGCTCTTAAGGTAACATACATTGGTTTATTATATTAATATAATGATATGTTATATTAATCCCTACAGGTAGACCCCTTATGTAACATATATTAATAATACAAAAAAGGGAAATAGTTTGGTTAATAAGATAATGGACTACTTTGTTGTCTCCTTGACATTTGCCTAACCTTAGATGTGATGTGATGCTCTAGAAGAAAGTTGCACCATGCAAAGAAACCTTCAAAAAAATTCAGTAGCCTCCAGTTACAATAAGGGTCTAAATCCTGTCCCAGCAACTCCTTCCTATCACTAATATATAATATGGCATTCATCCCCATGAAAAATCAAAGCAGAACACAGAGAAAGCTTTCTGTGGTATTGAGAGTCTGCATCTTATTTATTGCTTCTGGACACTCTTACTAATCTAAATAGGCTATAACCAGAGAGGGACAGAAACATCATCTTAGCCACATTTAACCTTATTTGTAGGGTGTATTGAACTCCAGCTCAAGAGCTGGAAGCATATTATATAATGAAGGTATTCAGGCTTAATTGACTAGTAAGAAAAGATCATAAAAATATTTGGTAGATGTCTGATCATTAAAACCAACCTGCTCTAAAAAGTTTTCTATTAGTAAGTGGGAGAGAAGTAAAATTTTAAGTGTTCTCTACTTTCAAAGTTCACTGCTACATTTACTTAGTATTACATTTTACAGTAGATACACATAAAATTAATTTAACCTGTTGAACACGCATACCATTTTGCCAATTTTTTGGTACAATTCAAAATTTGGACAATGATCATTAAGGCTTTAAGGTCTGATTTTCAAGACAAGGCACAAGCTAGAAGATAGATGAAGAATGATGACATTAATTTGTATAGATGAGAGGGCTGCAGAAATTCACAAAAAGTGCATACTATAAAAAAAAGTATGTGTTGATTTCAAAATTTGTTTTACCAAAATAAACTTATACTTTTTATTTTCCCACAAACCTCTAAAAGTACCCTCGTATATTATAATTAATTCATTCTGACATACTTACAGATACTATAATTACATGAGTTATTAGAGAAAATGCTCAAGAATTCATGATAGGGCTAGCAGCTGGCGTGGTGGTTAGGGCGCAGGACTCACATGGCTGACCACAGTTCGAGTACTGGATCTGGTGGGTTGCTTTCTCACTTTCCCTCCTTTTGTCTGTCTCTGGTGAACACTCATGTCCTATAGCAAATCAACAATAATAAGTAAATAATATTAAAAAATTCTTAAAAGAATTCATGATAGAGAATTTCATGTGTAAAATCGTTAGTATCTTGTTCACATTGAATGTTTATATTTTTTATATTTGATAGATTATTTTAAATATGATAACATGACAGTGTGGGAGGAAGAATCCTTCTTGAAAAATAGTACATTGTTCCAAACTGTAAAGATATTTAAAGCAATTTCCTAAATCCCACAAATATTGGGAAATATTCATGAAGAAATTAAAAGCAATTTAAGTAGATTAAAAATATCTGTGGGAAGCCTAGCCCTAGAACACAACGATTAAGTGATGTACAAAGAAGCCTATTCCCACATGGACAACTGTGGTTCGAATCCCAGCCCTGGTGACTTGAAAAACACACCAGGCACATGGGTGCATTTTCAGGATCCTGAGAGGATGAAATAACGGAGGGAAAATGGATTGCAGTGTGACTGGGTCTTGTTGGAGATGACTCTTCTCTCTCTCTCTCTCTCTCTCTCTCTCTCTCTCTCTCTCTTTGTTTCTCTCTCATGCATGCACACATGCTCTCTGGCAACGATTTTTAAAAAAGAAAAAAAAAAAAGAAACATTAGTAGCACACTTAATTACTGCTACAGTTGGTAGCAAGTACTAAGGTGTATAGTGGAGAATTGTTAATTACTGTGACAAAAGAACCTCCATACCCTTTACTAAAGAATTAGAATAGCAGAATATATGTGAATTCATATAAATTAGCAAAAAGAATAGAGAAGGTGGAATACACTTGGTGCATTTCCACATCAGTCAAATTTGCAACCATGTAAAATGAAGTAGCAGAGTATTTGGCTTGGGTTCACATGACTTTTAGAAACAAATTCATTTGAAAGTGTGAAAAATGTCATTTTTCTGCTCGGTTGTATTTTGCATGTGGATTGCTGCATGGATCCCATTCACAAGTCTTTTGAGCACTAAGTGCTTTCCCTGAATATAGGGACTGAGATAAACCTCATCAGCAAGTTGTTCAGAGTGAGAAAATGCTGCTCTTACCCATTTCCTGGCTTTTCTGTCCATTGCCAGCAACAGGAATAGTTAAGCAATATGAAACTGTTTCACATGGTAAAGGTTTTTTAAACAATAATAATGGTGCCCAAGTGAGAGTGTGGGATTGTCTCCTCAGGAGGTCTCTGTTGGTATGTTACCTCTTGCTTGCTCAGAGAGAATATCAGTTTCTGTTCTTGAAAGCCAGTGGTTTTGTTTTTAAGGTTTTTGCTACAAGGCAGTGTTCTTGCTGGAGAAAAACAGAGGGAAAGGGAGAAGTCACTCCCCAGTAGGGATAGCCACACTGTAGCCCCTCTTCCTCCATCCTCCTCTCTGGATTTGGGGCATGTATGTACTTGGACCTGGCATGATTTTCAAGCCACTGGGTCCAGGACTAGAACAGCAGGCCACCACGTGGGAATCCAGCATCTTAATGACCATCCCACCTGCTGGCCCCAGACCCAGTGGGTTTAATGGTGCACACTTCAGAAGCCCATGAGAAATTTTCTAAAATGCAGGTTCTTGAGTCATACCAAGATAATCTGGTTCAGTTGGTTCGGGGAAAGGTTTGATCTTTAAAAATATAAGTAAATAAGTTTATTTCAAAGAACTAGTTCAATTGATTGTCCAAGAGACCAAGTTTGCGGAGGAAGGTGGGCAATAGGGAAGAGAAGAATGAACGAACATGATTGAACATAGAATCAAAGACCTCATTTTGTTGTTGTTAAGAGATTTTTGGTATAGGGCACATGTGCTTGTTGGAGAGACAGGAAGTGAGAAATCATCCCCTGGTGGGATGGTCACTCTGCAGTCCCTTCTCCATTCTCCTCTCAGGATTCTGGGCATGCATGCACACATGCCAGCATGAGTTTTAACCCACCAGGTCCAGGACTCAAAATGTAGTTGGCCACGTTGGGAGTCCAGAGATGTAACCATTACACATCTGCTGTTCCCCAAGGACCTGACATGAATTCAGACTTTGGATAAGAGAACATAACCCCCACTGTCCAGTTTTTCTTTCACAGCTATGCAATAACCCAATGAAGAGCATATCTTCACCAGATAAAAAGTATACTATGTCAATGTCACCTGAAATAGTAATGATTTCTGTTTTATATGTCTAGTCTTTATTGTTTTCTGATTTTATATCTCATTAGTACCAAGGTGACTTTTTAAAGAATGTTTTGATTTTCCTGCTTAAGAACTTTATATTTCCTGACCAGTTCTATGTCACTATTTCTCAACATTTTTCTTCCCACAAATATGTAAATATTGCCTAAAATACATATGCATACAATGTGCATATGATGAATTAAAATAAACATATATTGGCAACCATAACTGGGTTGTTCAAATATAAAATGGGCCTGGTTGTTTTCAAATTATGTTATTGCCTTTATACCCTTATACTCTCTTTTTCCCTTCCCTATGTTCTTTCTCCCCATCCACCTTCACCATTCCTTATCTTAAATCTACTTTTATTATTCTTATTCTTCCCCTATGGGACAGCGACATTGTCTTCACGACATATCAGGTTGGTTACAATTGCAGGTCACTGTGACCAGAGGAATAACTTAGTATAATTGGTCAGACATAGTACAGTCACCCATGCAGACAGCAAGATGGGGCACTGTAATTAGAAATGCCTAGTACTAGAGAAAATGGGAAGGATATCTCAATTGAAGACATTTGCTTCTATTAAAAGAGGTCATGGGCCAGTCCATGGCTTGGTGGTTAAGGCAGCTGAATCTCCTATGATTGACTCTGTGGTTTGAGCCCCAGACCTGGCAGCTTGAAAACACAATGAGCGTGCATGCATGCCTAAAAATCTCCAAAGAAGGGAGAAAGGAAGAAGGAATTGTGGCATGACCATTCACTATAACAAGTGTTTTCTCACGTTTCCTCTCTCTCTCTCTCTCAGGCAAGTATGTGTGTATATCCTCCACCAAATTAAAAAAAGAAGAAGAAGAGATCAGATATGGGGTGGAGGGGCATGGTTATGCGCTTGAGCATGCAGTAGATGATGTTTTATATATATATATGTTACATATTTCCACTTGTAATTTTCAATATAGCAGCTGAAATATCAGTTCTTTATTACTCAAAAGGCAATTGGATATGAATAAAACAAAAGATCATCTTTTTTAGTATACTAAAAAACAAAAACAACATTCATTGTAAACTCCTTCACAAATAGGTGTGTCATGACCATTGTGATTCATGGTTGAAAACTTCAAAGTGGGAAGATAATGTCCAAACCACAGATACAAAGCCTTTTAGGCTATACTTCCACTTCCATTTTAACATATTTTCCATTCTACCTTTTGCATTCAACCCACCCTCTACCCCAGCACTATGTGACATTGTATTCTTAGGTCGCATACGGGTCCATCATAACTCCTGGATTTTCCCTGCAATTTATGTTCACCATTATTATTTTCTCAGTGCCTAATACTGTGTTGGACCCACAGAGAGTTCTATGTTAATTTAAATTATTTTAATGACCAGAAAACAATCATATTTCATTCTATGTGAAGCATTAATAGATTAAATAAATATTTGGCTGTTATGGGTATTGGAGGCAAAAGAAAAATCCTAGCAGAATGAGTAAAGCAAGGAGAAAATCCTGCAGAATGGTCAGACCACGGATTCATTATGCTACTCTTATACTTGTGTTAACAGAGTGGGGTGTGGATGTGATCTGAAATGTAAACCTGGCCTTGGGCCAAATTCCCCTGAGATCTAAGGATTGCTGACATCCACAAATATCTGTTACCTTTCTAGACAGAGCCATTCAGGCCTGAAAATAGAGACAAGAAATATAGATTCAGGAATACTTTAACACGATGCTGTTTATTAGCTGTATTCTTTCATCGCTCATATGCACATTCATATATAGAAATGTAAATATCCTTTCAATCCATATTCATTTTTTTTAATATTACAAATAGCGAAGAGTAAAGTAAAGCTACTCTCCTATTTAATATATATGGAGGCAAGAGATTGAAAACATCAGATTTTCCTACAGTGGATGATGCCAGACTCGATTATTTCTATTTCAGTCTAGAAGGATAATAGTTGGCCTTTTATAAAAGTTGGGCTATTTACTTTTAAAATCTAAAAGTATGCACTCTCACTACTTTCAGTTTTGCACAAAAATAAATTAATTACTCGATGATGGTCTGAATTTTTCACTTAAACCCAACTTAAGACTTGGATAATCTTCAAGGCTCTTAATTGAAAATTAATGACTCTCTCTTAACACCTGTGTAGTAGAAGCAGCAGCCGTCTCAGTAGTGTCTAATACTTATAGCATAATCTTGTCAACCCTTCCATAGAGGTTATGATTAGAAATAGCTTTTAGCTTCAACTTTCTGACGAGTGGGGGGTCATATGGTGTATTTTTGAAAATGAATACTGAGTCAAGACTCTTAAGTTTTGATTTCTAATTGTGGTCTGTCTTTTATCAAGTTGGATGAATCAAAACAAATAACTTTGCTAGTCTATGGTACTTATTTTTTCATCTGGAACATGTAACGAATACCCCAGGAACTATTCATGTGTCTTATATATACATTTTTAATTGCCAAAAGGTGTAGACACTTGCCAGAGACAGAGAGAAAGCACTCCAAGAAAAGCTTAGTAGTGCTATACTCTCTTTTCTTCCACTTCTCCATCCCATCAAGATTTTGACACATGTTTTTCAAGCCACTGGGCCCAGGATTCTAATTGTAGTAGGCCATGTGGGATCTGGTTTCTACACAGTGCTTAGCAGTTGTGTGCCCTGGGGCCAGACCCATGTATCATAAATTTTATGTTTTATATACATATCTATCAAAGCTACACATAGATGTGATTAAATAATAGTTTCACAAGAAGACAAACAGTTGGATAAACTCTACCACCTATACTCAGTTCGATCTCCCTAGAAACAAGGATTTTTAGTTCTCTTAGCTGATTCTCTTAGCTGACTATTTTCATGTTTACAGTTATCACTCCAATTAAATTATTCTGGCAGTTAATTTTCAGTTTAAAACATGGTCTGTTGTCTCCCCCTCTGCGTGGGACACTTCACTTTATTTCTATCCCTTTGTCTCACATAGCGCCTATCTTAACCTCTCCTATCATCGCAAGGTAATCCCTTTATAATCCTAGGTGGTTCAAATCCTTTTCCTTTCCTGCAACATTTTGGTTAGTGCTTTTGTTGTTTTGGTGGTGGTGGTGTTGGTTTAGTGCATTAACTTACTAATGCTGCAATAGCAAAATACCATGGACTGTGTATCTGAATCAACAGTAATGCATTTTCTCAGTTCTGGAGGCTGGAAATCTGAGATCAAGCTGTCAGACAGCATGCTTTCTTTGGACTCTCTTGACTTATAGAAGGCCATCTTCTCCCTTTGTCTTCATATGGTCTTCTGCGTGTACATGTCTGTCCAAATTTCTTCTTATACAACATGATACCAGTCATATTGGACTGAGGCCAATCTCAATGCCTTCATTTTAACTTAATTACTTCTGTAAAGATCCCATCGGCAATCCTGTCACATTCTGAGGGACTGAGCAATAGCACTTCAACATATGATTCAGCTCTTAACTCTTGGTTTCCTATGTAATCCATAGGGAATCCCAAATTTATCACACATTGCAGAAGTCTCCTCTCCACATCCTTGGCATAACAGTTATTCTGTTTGTTTCATCTTCCTCCAAAAGTCTCCTGTGATGTGTACAGTTCTATGTAAGCAGTACATGGCTGCCATGCTCCAATCCCCCCTGAGAATATCTGAAGGATTACCTTTAATTAGCTCCTGGGTTGAATGACTTATTTTCTGCAGGCTACTATTTCTTTCTTGATTTATTCTATTTCCAGAAAGAGGAAAAATGAGAAATCACCCCCCTCCCCCAGGAGCCTGACCATGCTGCAATCCCTTCTCCATGCTCTTCTCAGGATTTGGGGCATGTACGCACATGTACGATTTTCAGGATGCCAGGTCTGGGACTCGAATCATAGTCAGCCATGTAAGAGTCCAGAACCTTAACCACCACCACCATGCCACCAGTTGGTCCCATTTTTAGATGGTTTTTAAAACCAGGAAGTAGAAGCTTTCAAACTTTCTTTTTCACAATGTTTTAGACACTCAGTGTTCTTTGAGGTTTCTTATCAATTCTAAGATTGAATTTTTCTTTACATGCAAAAATTATTATTGAGATTTTGATACAGATTGCATTGAATCTATAGATAGCTTTGAGTAGTATTAACAATTTAACAGTATTGGAGCCAGCAGGTGGCGTGGTGGTTAAAGCACTGGACTTCCTCATGACTGACCGAGAATGGTTTGAGTTCTGGACCTGGTGGTTTGCTCTCCTCCTCTCTCTCTCTGTCTCTCATTGCTCAAATTAGATGATGATAATAATAATAAATAAAATAAAATTATTCTTTAAAAAATATATTAAGTCTTCTAATCCATGAACACAATTTTTCTATCTGTTCTTTTTCTTCAGTATCTTTTAGAAATATTTTGTAATTTTCAGCATACGAGTATTTTACCTCTTTGGTTACATTTATTTCTGATTATTTTATAATTTTTAATGCCATTATAAACTGAATTATTCTCTTAATTTTTTAAATTACTCTAGTTTCTTTTTTAAAATGTTCAATGTCAACTTATAAAAGTATACCAATTTTGTGTATTGATTTTGTGTTTTACATTTTGTATGTTTAATTTGTATTTCTGTAACTACTAAATTTGCTTATTAGTTCTAATAGTTTCTTGTGTAACTTTAGAGTTTTTTACATACAAAATTAAGTTTTCCTTGAGAAAACATCATTTTACTTCTTCCATTTCACTTTGGATGCCATGGATTGATTGATTGATTGCCTAATTGATCAAGCTAGAACTTCCAGTACTATGTTTAATAGAACTGGTAAAAGTGGACACTCCTGTTTCAAATCTTAGAGAAAAATATTTGGCTCTTTTGCTATCATGTTTCCATTGTGGGTTTTATTATTTTGGGGTAATTTCTTTGTCTTAGTTCACTGAGTGCTTTTACATGAAAACTTTTTAAAATTTTTCAAATGCATTTTGCATAGGTCAAGATAGTCTTGCAATGGGACCAGCAGTTAGCGTAATGGTTATGTCGCTGAACTCCCACGTAGTTGACAACAGTTCGAGTCCCGGACCTGGCAGCTTAAACTTACGCCGGGTACGTGTGCGTGCTTGCCCAAGATCCCACGAGGAGAATGGAGAAGGGATTGTGGTGTGGCTATCCCCACCGAAGGGTGATTTCTCACTTTCTGTCTCTCTGTCTCTATCTGTCTTTCTGGTGAGCGCACACACACTATAGCAAAAAAAAAAAAAAACCTTTCAAAAAAAAGAAAGAAAGAAAGATAGTCTTGTGACTCCCCCCACCCCCATTCTGTCAATGTGGTGTATTACATTGATTGACTTTTGCATGTTGAAGCATTCTTGTATTCCAAGAATAAACCCCACTTGGTCATGGTGTATAATCCTATTAACATGTGGTTGAGTTCAGTTGGCTAGTATTTACTAGAGGATTTTACATCAATATTCATTAGGAATACCATTCTGTAGTTTTCTTTTCTGATAGCATTTTTAGCTGGATTTGGTATCAGGATTATTCTGACCTTGTTAAATGAATTGAAAAATGTTCCCTTTTCTTTAGTTTTTTGAAAGAGTTTGAGAAGAATTGTTGTGAATTATTCTTTACATGTTTTGTAGAATTAATGAGGGAATTCATCTGTTCCTGGGCTTTTCTTTATAAGGAGGCTTCTTACTATTGATTTCATGTTCATAGTAGTTACAGATCTTCTTCAGTTTTAGTGTCATGTGTTTCCAGGAAGTTGTCTATTTTATCTAGGTTATCCAATTTGTTGGTATTAAATTGCTGAAAATAAATATAATTCTTTTTTATTTCTGTATAATTAGTAATAACATCTCTCATTTCTGATTTTATTTATTTACATTTTCCCTTTTTTTCTTAGTCAATATTAATTAAACTTTGCAAAAATTTTTGGTCTTTTTGAAGAATCAAATCTTGGTTACAGTGATTTTCTCTATTTATTTTCTATTCATTGTTTTATTCATCTCTGCTAGTTCCACCTCTGTGACTATGGAGAGCCACAGTTGACTGAATCCATGTATGTGAAGCCTGTGGGTAGAGAATGCTGACTGTGATGAACTTGAGCATCCATGGATCTGGGTATCTGTAGGAGATTCTGGAACCTGAGGATGCCTCTATTTCCTTACTTCTACAAGCTTTGGGTTTAGTTAGTTCTTTTTCTGGTTTAAGAGGAAAATGTAGCTTGTCGATTTGAGATCTTTTTTCTTTTTTTAATGTTAGCATTGACAGCTGTAAACTTCCTTTTTTAACACTACCTTTGCTGAATTTATGAATTTTTTTTTCTTTCATTTTTCTAATTATATTTTCTCTTTTCATTTGTTATTGTGCCTTTGGTTCTTTAGTTTTAATATTATATTATTTAATTTCCACATATTGTTGGATCTTCCTAGCTTTCCTTTCTCTGTTAATTTTCTTTTTTTTTTATTCATGAAGAGTACATGCATGTGAAAAAGAGATGGGAATCCTCCACAGATCTGGTCATACCATGATCTCATTCCTCCCAGTCTCCAGCCCTTTAGATCTGGGGCACTTACACACATGCCTGGCATGTTTCAGGCTGACTAGGCCAGGGATTGGAACCTCCATTGCCAAGTAGATTATGACTTCTCTTGAGGGGTCCATTACCATTGTGCCATGGAGCCACCACCTGTCCATATCACCAGTTGATTTTTAGCTTTATTCCATTATGACTGGAAAAGACACTTGGTATAATTCCAAAATACTTGTCTTTCATTTTTTTTTTGCATTTATTAAGACCTCTTTTATAGTCTAACATATGGTCTATCCTAGAGAATGTGTCACGTGCACTTGAAGAAGGCGTATGTTCTTCTGTTAGTGGGCAGAGTGTTCTCTATGTGTCTTTTGGTCTCATTGGTCTATAGTTCTGCTTCAGTCCTCTGCTTCCCAATTGATCTGTCTGATCATCTGTTGAGCCTTCATTTCTACCAATGTTTGCTTCATGAATTAGAAGCTCAGATGTTTGGAATATATTTGTTTATAATTTTCATAGCCTCTTGAGAATTGATTCCTTATCATTATATAATAGCCTCGTTTGTCTCTGAATGGGTTTTGACTCGAGTTTATTTTGCCTTTTATTAGCATATCCATCCTGTTCTATTGGGCCATTAGAAAAGTCATGATGTATTTTTCTATGTTTTTCTATGCAAAATGTGTCATGACTTTTCTGGCAAACCAATATTTTTCACAGAATATAATTTTCCATCCTTTCACATTCGATCTGTGTATGTTCTTAAGCCTAAAGTGAATTTCTTATACATGATATATAGATACTATTTATTCAATTCATTCTTCCAATCTATGACTTTGGATTTGGGAGAGCTATTGTATAAATTATACTCCCCACCACCACCTTGAAAGTCATTTGTTAAAACTCCAACCCACAGCATAATAATGTTTAGAGACTAAATACTATTTGGAAGATGAGGTCATAGGGGTGAGTCCTCATAATGAGATTATTGCCCTTATAAGAAGAAATGTGAACTCTCTCTCCCCTCTGCCATGAACACACTATGAAAGACCATGTGAAGACATAGAGAGAAGCTGGTCTTCAGAACTATGAGAAAATTCATTTCTGTTATTTAAACCACCCAACCTTTGATAATTGTTTTGTCACAGCCCAAGCAGATTAAGATAAGAGTTAGTACCATGGTGACAGGTGTTGCTATAACAAAGACATAAATATGTAAAACTGTGTAATGAGTAGAGGCTGGAAGTGTTTTGAAGTGAATGCTGGAAAAATCTGATACTGTTGTGTAGGTACTTTTAAAGATGATTCTGGTGAGGGCAGTAAAACAAAAGTAGGGACTGAAGAGAAAGTATCTCATTAGAGAATATATAAACAATTATAAACAAAGTGTTGATAGAAATAGAAATAGTAAAGGCCATTCTGTTGAGGTCTTGGAAGGGAAAAGGAGTTTATTACTGAAAATGGGAGGAAAGGTGACTTTTGTTATAAAATATCAAAGAACTTAGCTGGATTGTGTAACTTATTCAGAGTACAAGAAATAAATGAAAATGGAAGAATGAGAAGAAATTAAAAAGAAGAACTTGGATT
This sequence comes from Tupaia belangeri chinensis, assembly GCF_000334495.1. Classification (NCBI taxonomy): domain Eukaryota; kingdom Metazoa; phylum Chordata; class Mammalia; order Scandentia; family Tupaiidae; genus Tupaia; species Tupaia belangeri. The sequence continues at coordinate 2,913,912 of NW_006160032.1, forward strand.
ATGTGCACTAATTACTTCTCATGTTTTAGAATAGACAGCCCAAATCAGGAGTCTCTATTAAATGTGGGAATAGACCAACTATAATTGAAATTGAAAAAAAAAAAGTTTTTCAAGGAAATCCATCAACTTCCTTACACCAATAGAGAGACCACATACTCAATACAGATTTTTCTAAACACCTTTTAAATATAAAACCTTGAGTTTTTTAAAAAATGTCTATTTGTGATAAAGGTAGACTTACACAAACCAAATTAGAGGTAAGGGATATAATGTTTCTATTAAGGCATCTTTGAAAATGAGACCTAGTGTATATCCTCTGATCATAGTGGTGGTTCCTACGGGGAGAGTATTTGTGAAGTAATCCATAAAAACTAGCTAGCTGCAGCATATTTCTTGAATAATAACTATTTTTATTTATTATCACCATAGCAATTATCCAGCTAAGTTAAATTCTGTTAAATGTATTGTATAGTATAAAGTTCTGAAAGTAATAATAATTAGTATTCAGAGGATGTTAAAATAAGTTAACCCACATTGCTATTACAGTGAGTAACTTGATCAGATGGCACGTTACCTATTACCTTAATTATACTGCTTATTGATGTAATGCCAAAATTTCTGCACTTTTATCAATTGGAATACCTACACCATAATTACACTCTACAATACCTAAAACCGGTATCTTTCCTTAGTGTACAATGCCTCTTGACAGTGTGATAACATGCCTCTATGAATTTTGGCAATCTGCCATAAAGCATTGCTATTTGCAAAAGAAGAAATCTTGTCTCTCTGTGTGTCTATGTATATCTTTATACTCAAAAGCAGAAACTCATTTACATATTCCTATGCCAAGCTGATATGATACACTTGCAGACTGTTTTGAAGTTTGAGGCCGTAAAAAGAAGCTGTTCAACATGGAAGGGACAAATATTTCAAAATGCTGCATCTTTTGAAATACATCCTGATAGGGACCTGGTTTCTCTTGAAAGTAATATCCCCATCAACTTTGCAAGAAAATGTCTAACACATGGGCAATTAATGCCTATCTTATCATAAACTTGCACCTCTGGGGTTCCTCTCTTTGGTAGTGACAAATTTCAATCCATATGGAGATGCTTGCTCTTGCAATTGTTTCCAATATTTTTAAACATTTAAGCAAAATATAGTCTGTTAGGGTCAATGCTTTTTGTCTTCATCAGAAGTTGGGGAGGTTTGCTTTCTCAAATTGATTTTTTTGTATATGATTTATAGCATACTGAGTAGTAGTAATAATCATTTTCCAAAAGTATGCTGAAAAGATAGGGAAAGTAGAGGAGGAGAAGGGGAGTGAGGCAGAGAGAGAATGTGAGGATGCATACAGGAGCTTTTATTATTGAGGGGGGTGCTATAGGGTGAATACATTCATCAGAGAGAAAGAGAGAGAGAGAGGCAAAGTGAGAAATCACTGCCTAGGAGGGATGGCCACACCACAATCACTTCTCTTCAACTCCCCTCTTGGGATTCTGGGCAAGAACGCACATATACCCAGCATAATTTTTAAGCCTCCAGGTCTGGGATTTGAACCACAGTCAGCTGTGTGGGAATGTAGCACTTTAACCACCACACCACCTGCTGGCTCTGCACAGGAACAATTTAAAATACCATGGAAACAGAACCTGAGAACTCTTCTTTGAAACCCACATTTCACTGTTAGTGATCATGGAACCTGTTTGGACTAAGTAAATATATTTCATAAACTTTCTTAATTGTTATTTTTTATATTTTTATTTGGAAATTTTAAAAAATGATTAAAATTTGAGAGAGTACCATAACTCCCTAAGCATAGCATATACATTTAACTGCTGTTAATATTTTGCTGTATTTGCTTCAATGCCTTTTGTCCTGACATAATCTAAGGCAAATCCTTGATCACCATGACACATTATCTCTCATTTATAGCATACTGAGTAGTAGTAATAATCATTTTCCAAAAGTATGCTGAAAAGATAGGGAAAGTAGAGGAGGAGAAGGGGAGTGAGGCAGAGAGAGAATGTGAGGATGCATACAGGAGCTTTTATTATTGAGGGGGGTGCTATAGGGTGAATACATTCATCAGAGAGAAAGAGAGAGAGAGAGGCAAAGTGAGAAATCACTGCCTAGGAGGGATGGCCACACCACAATCACTTCTCTTCAACTCCCCTCTTGGGATTCTGGGCAAGAACGCACATATACCCAGCATAATTTTTAAGCCTCCAGGTCTGGGATTTGAACCACAGTCAGCTGTGTGGGAATGTAGCACTTTAACCACCACACCACCTGCTGGCTCTGCACAGGAACAATTTAAAATACCATGGAAACAGAACCTGAGAACTCTTCTTTGAAACCCACATTTCACTGTTAGTGATCATGGAACCTGTTTGGACTAAGTAAATATATTTCATAAACTTTCTTAATTGTTATTTTTTATATTTTTATTTGGAAATTTTAAAAAATGATTAAAATTTGAGAGAGTACCATAACTCCCTAAGCATAGCATATACATTTAACTGCTGTTAATATTTTGCTGTATTTGCTTCAATGCCTTTTGTCCTGACATAATCTAAGGCAAATCCTTGATCACCATGACACATTATCTCTCAACACTTGACTATTTTTGACCTTCTTAAAAACTCTGTCATCTCTCTTTCCTGGTTCTCCCTCTGTCTTCCTGGACACTGTTTTCAATCTCATTCATACCTTCTTCTTCCCTGATCCCCCCTCATGGACACACATTTTAATTATGTGATAAATCTGCGTTTCATCCCTCAACATGTATCCATTTTACACCAGAAGTTTAGAACTATCTGTGGGGCAATATGAATTTCTAAAATCTGACAAAAATAATGTGGACTCATCTCCCTTCCCTTCATATATGTTCCAGTATTTCCAAAATGCTAATCCACTTCAGGATGCTCTTCGAAACTCCAGATCCCAAAAAGTCAACTGCTTCCTAGACACCTGAATTGGTACATTGAATAGGAATGACAAAGTCAGAATTTCCACATCAGTTATTTTGCATCCGTTGACCAAGACTGCTCAACTGTGTGTTTCTCATCTCAGCAAAAGGTTCAGTCATGAGAACCATTGCGTAAGCCAGAGATAAGGATTCAAATGATACTGTTCTCTATACTGTATCCTTTCAAACCAATAGTAATGCCTGCTTTCTATGCATACTTCAAGCCCATGCAATTCCTTCAGATAGCATGTAGCTACCTCTATGTGGACAGCCTCTGTCACATACCAGATTATTTTAAAGTCCTCTCTTTTGATGGTCCAGCTCCCAGTACACCTATATATTCACCTTTTTCTTGTCAGAGTAATCTTAAAAATCCCAGTTGCTTTTCCTTGTACCATTGTTAAGCCTTCATTGATTCTCCAGAGACCTCCAAGTAAAGATGACACACAATTTCTGTCTTGTGGCTTATCTCTCACCCTCCCCAAAACCTCCTTGACTATCTGCAAACCTCAGAGCTTTCTGGACTTTGTACCTGTGGCTTTCTCTATGTGAAATGCCACTCTCCTCCCTTCTTGGTGAAAGTGTTTTGCTTTAACATTCATCTCTGCTGACACTCTATCTTGGAAATGGTCTTGTTTCCTCAGACTCTGTCATGTGTCCTTCTTCTGTTGCTCCTTTAGAACTTCGGGCATACCTTCCTCATACTCCCTGTTACACTACCTTCATTACTGATTTATTTCATCTCTCTTCTGTAATCTGTAGCAAGCTCCTTAAGGGCATGGCCCGTGACTTATTCATGTACTGCCCCTGTCTATGGTAGAGTGCAAGAATATTGTAAGCATTTAGTGAATGAATTATAAATAGTCAGGATCATAGTAAATGCCATGCAAATTCAAGCTAGTTGTCACTTCGTGTTAATACTAAATCAAGGTAGAGAGACAATAGTAAAACAAGAAAAAGTAGGCCAGCCCACAGCATGGTGGTTAAACTGCTTGGATCCCATTGGCTGAATGCATGAGAACACAGAGACTTGAGAAGGATGTCAGGCACATGTGCATCTGTGCCTCAAGTCCTAAAAGCTGGGGGCAGTGCAGTAGAAGGGATTGCAGTGTGACCATTCCTTATAGGGAGTGCTTTTTCATTCCTCCTTACATGCTCCCCACCCACCTTGTCTCTCTCCAGTGAGCACACATGTCCTCTGGCAAAATTTAAGGGAAAAAGAGAGAGAAAAGTATTTTTACTGTAATATTTAATTTTTTTGAAATGGATGGCTCATCTATTGTAAAGTTTTCAAGAATCTTCTGGAAATACAAAGCCAAGTTATCACAGAAAAATTCAAAAACAAAAAATAATCACAAGTTACTTTAAAAAGTACCATCAAACAGTGATAATAAGGTTGAAATACACAGACAGATATAATCTGTAGGCTAAATTTTTTATCATTCTTCAAAAGAGTGATATTTATTGCATTGTCTTATCATTATTCTTCAAAAGAGTGATATTTATTGCATTGTCAGAAAAGTCACGATGCATTTTTGCATAGAAAAATACATTGTGACTTTTCTAATGACCCAATAATATTGGTTTTAAAAAGCATATAATAATTTGGGACCAGCGGTTAGCATAATGGCTATGTCGCTGAACTCCCATGTGGTCAACAGCAGTTCGAGTCCCAGACCCGGTGGCTTAAACTCACACCCGGGCGTGTATGCGTGCATACCCAAGATCCTGAGAGGAGAAGGGAGGAGAAGGGATTGCAGCATGGTCATCCCCCCTGGGAGGTGACTTCTCGCTTTCTGTCTCCCTGTTTCTCGCTCTCTGGCGAGCACATGCACCCTATAGCAAAAACCTCTCCAAAAAAAAAAGAAAACCATATAATTTAACTCTACTAGACATATTTCTTAAACGTTGCTTATAGAACATAATCAAATAATATTACATAGGGTAGGATAAAATATAATTATAAAACTATGTATTTCTGTCATTTGTGTCACAATGAAAAACGATTTCTCTTTCAGCGAATATAACTAAAAGCTGTTTGGAAAATAATTGGCACTCTTACTTTCTGAAGCTCCTTTATAAGTCCTATAAAACAAAAATGTTTTTAATGAGAGGAAAATGTTATACAAGAAACACAACAGATAGCTTTGGTACTTGCTATGGTTTGATTGCATCCTCCTAAAAATTCGGGTGTTATGAACTTACTCCCCAGTGCAACAGTGTAGAGAAGTGATTAAGTCAGGAGGACTCTGCCCTCTTGGGTTAGGCTATTATTATGGAAGTGAGCAGGTTACAAAGAAAGCTTGACCCCTCTATCTTACATGCTTGCTTCTGCTTCCACCAGTCTCCGAGATGGGATGATCCTTGACAGATGCCAGGGCACACTCTTAGACGTTCAAGCCTCTACAACCATAAGACAAATAAATTTCTTTGTAAATTACCCAGGCTCAAGTATTTGGCTATTGCAGAAAACAGACAAAGATAGTTCTCTCAAAAATTAATTTCCAACTTCTTGTGGTTTGAGTATGGCCCCTAAAAGATATGATCACTTGGAATCTCAGATTATGACCTTATTCAGAAGTTTGGTCTTTTGCAGTTATAACTAAAGATCTCAGGATCCAGGGAATCTTGTCAGAGATTTATAGTATACTCCAAATCCCATAGCAGTTCTCCTTGTAAGAGAAAAGAAGCAAAAGACTTTGAGATACAGGGTGGGAAGAAGCTGATGTGAAGACAGGGCAGAGACTGAACTTATACCACCACAAGCCAAGTAACACCAGGCGCTAGCAAGCCGAATGAGGGCAGGTAGGAATCTCCCCTGAAGACGCTGGCAGGATCGTGGTGCTTTGAGCATCTTAATCCTGACTCCTGGCCTTTGGAACAGTGAGAAAATAAGTATCTGCTGTTTTAAGCCACCCAGAGTGTGTTCTTTTGTCACAGCAACCTTAGGAAACTACCCACAACCCGAAGTGCTAAAAAAGAAAAGTTGCTCCTGCACTAATATTTTCAATGTGTGTATCACCCCTGACTCCTAAAGGCATAACAGCATACAAAACAAGAGAAGCACAGAAATCACAAACACTGTTTAAGAGAGTACTTTAAGCCTCTGGTTAGAAATTAAGGTTAATTTAGCAAAATTGATGTTCATTTAAAGAACAAATGAAATTATTAATTTTGAAATTGTATTGTGACACTCCCCCTCCCCGACATAAAGAAGTACCAGAAAGCTTTGATGGGGTGGGGGGAGGAGGATTTTTTTCCCTAGGTACATTCTTTTTCTTTTCTTTTTTCTTTTTCTTTTTTTTTTTTTTTTCTCTAGATAGGACTATTGCAAACCAAATTCAGATGTGATTATTCAAATAGTAAACACCAGTGAGGGAGAGGTGCCAGGCTGGGAAAGAAGCTATTGAGGTAAATTGCTTGTGCTACTGAAGAGAGTGAAAGCTGCTTAGAATACCTCGTGTGCCAGAGATGAGACTTAAAAATGAAATACACCTTTAAGCATAAGTTAAAATAAATAGTTTGTGTTCTTGCTGAAGGGCTCTGGAGGAATATTATGGTAACAAATTGCTATATTTAATTCTTGGATAGCAGCCAGGTGTAGGTCAGACATGAAATTTTTCTATTAAAATAACCACTAGCAAGGGAAAACAGACCCTCATACCTAGAGACACACACATATACATCTCATACCGTATATAATCTGATGGTCATTATTTCATGGTGACCAGACAAGGCAACGTGTGACAAAAATCATCCAGGGTCTCTTCACTAGTGAGTGATAATAATGGGGTACCTAAGATTACTGACACTCCTGTAATGGATATTCCCCCATGAACTGTTTACAGCTGTCTTGGGCTATAATATTTCCCAGCATTCAGGAGAGTTCAGCAGACTACTGTAGCTCCTGGAGTCCGGCCAGAACTAGCTTGCTGCCACCCAGGGAAGCCAAGGAACCCAATCCCGGGCAGAAGGCCCTGCCTCCTAGCAACCCTTCTCCAATTACTCGTGACTGTCTCTCTCCAGAGGGTTAATGTAATAGACAGCAGGGGCTAGTTATTGATTGAAAATGGAAATCAGCATAATTCAGCTGTTGCCTTTCTTTGGCTACTCTTTTTTTTTGTTTGTTTTTTTCTCTCTGTTTAAACTGATGATTTTGTCGAATTAAATAACAGAGAAAGCCATGGGCTGCCATCCTGCAGTGTTTTTGTTAGATTAATGAATATCAGCAGGTAGTAGACAGGTGTTCATTCTAGTAATATTAGGGATCACAACTAAAAGTATTACGCATTAAAATGCATCCTTGTGACATGGAGCTCTTTGTTTTAGAACTAAGTATCATTTAGTTGACTAACTGTGGATGGAGTTGAGATATGTTTATCAGCATGTTAGGAAGGACTGCAGTTCCCACAACCTTGCTCAGCCCTGCAATAGGACACATTGGAGGAAATTTAACTCTTATGGCTAGGTTTGAAATTCCATTGTGCAAGAAAGGAATACAGCCTCCCCAGTCATTTGCAAACGTTACTATACAATAAAATGGTCAAGTTTGTTCATGTCTTAAATATTGGCTGAGCCTCATGATTAAAGTTTTCTCTTTATTAAGAATTATTTATTTAATTCTAATTGTTACTATTATTTTTTAATTTAACCAGAGAGAGACAGAAAGAGAAGGAGAAGGAAAGTGAGAAGCAAACTGCCAGGTCCAGGACTCAAACTGCAGTTGGCTATGTGGGAATCCAATGCCTTTAACCACCACGCCACCTGCTTGCCCCTAACTTAAAGTTTTAAAGCCAGCAAGCCAATGGAGTAAAGGAGTCCTGAAGTTGTGTTATATTTTATTTGTATGTTGTTTCTTTTTTTTTTTTTTTAAATCATTTGCCAACTTCCTAAATGGTCACATGAATTCATTTCCAAATCTTCAATTCCAGTTTCTCACATTAGAAGATCTGGCCATGCTAGGACCACATGCACATGTGAGTATTATTGGCTGGAGCTCAGTGGTAGCTGATGCTCAAAAACAGGCACATTATTTTTCACATCAAGGTGATTCCCTTACTCCGTCTCATCTCACAGGTGTCAGTCGCTGTTTGTCATCAGACTAGCACTATCACCCTGACCATCTGACTCATTGTCTGGCCTCCGAAACAATGAAGTTTGCAAGCCCTAGGTTAACTTTGCATTTGTAAATACATCATCGTTCCCACAAGGTAGTGTTTTTTCAGGTCACACAGGCCTGATCAGTTGATTACAAACTCTGTCCTAAAGAATTTATTTTAAAGGAGAAATTTATGCTATCAGAAAAGTGAAGCTATATTGAATTAATAACTCCTGCTGTTACTCTAGACATGCTAGCCGCTTGTTGATCTCAATAGTTCTGTCAGTTCGAATTCAAGGGTTAAATTATTTGGGAAGACACAGGCCTGCTTAAGTGATGATGTGAATTTGATTACTAGTAGATTAAGAAAGGAAAGGTTTTTGCTGGCTTCCCCAGTTCAGGGCCTAGGTCACTTTGCCCTGCTTGTACATTCCAGTCCCACCAAGCGTTTTCCTATTCTTCTAACATGTCAAGTTCATCCCACCTTAAGACCTTTCCATTAGCTGATTTTCACTGTTGTTTGTTTGGTTGGTGTTTTTGTTTTTGTTGTTTTTTATTGTTTTTGCAGAGAGAGTTCTTCCTCTGTGTTGCCTCTGAATAATTTCTCCTCATCATCAGTCCTCAGCTTAAATACTCATTCTGAAGAAGCATATATATTCCACACCTTCCCCTGGGGTTAGTTGTTTGTTTTTGGTTTTGTTTTGTTTTGGTTTTGGTTTTGGTTTTCCTCACAGCATTTATGATTTTTCTAAAAATATTTTTTTATGTATTTGTTGACTTGATTATTTGGTGTTGTCTCTCAACAGAATTTAAGCTCCATGGGAACAATTGTCTTGTGTGTAGAAACACTTGTTAAACACAGAATGGATTTATAAAAGGATGAATGAATGAATAATAAGATCCACTATAGAACTGAAACAGCATAGTGGTGGAAAAGGGAAAGGAGATCTGAGAAAACACAGAGGGTCCTATATTTCAATTCCTTAGAGTGGTAGATTATTGAATCCACAGATTATAGAACCAGTTTAAGCATAAGATTGATAGGACTGAAGTAGTTTGGTAACTCGAAGTGCTGATCCTCAACCACTCATTAAAGTGCATGACAGACTTGGAATGAGCATCAAAAAGGTGGATTCACGTGCTCCTTCCTTCATTGAGAAAGTCACAGTAGGACACGAATGGCCATCGACATATTTGTATACCTAGCAATGTAATTGATTTACATCCTGATGCAATTTATTTTTCATTGCAGACCAGGGACAATTGGCAGACTGATCTCTGCCAAAGAATAACTCTTTAAGTAGCACTGGTTTAAACACGCTTTTTAAAATCTCAGTTTTAAAAAATATTTGAATCATGAGATAAAATTCATGAAACAAAAGATCTCCACAATGAGAGAAGGGATGGGGCACTATGATGAGTTATTTTGTGAAATGATTATTACAGTCATGTTTTGGATTCCATGACCCCCATGGATACCAAAATCCACAGATGCTTAAGTCCCTTATATAGAATGGCATGGGATATGCATATAACCTATGTATAGCTTTTCTTATACTTTCAGTCACTCTAGGTTACTTTCACGTAGTCATATCATGAAATATAAGTGAAAAGGAAAATAGTAGATAAATATCTTCAGCACCTATCTTTTAGAGAGCTACATCTTCCTCCATTTTATAACAATTGGTGTGTTCTTGCTATGTCAAGCTTTGGTTGAACTCATGTATACGGAGTTTGACCAACAGTGATGTGCTAAATTCACTTGACCGTAACTATAGCAGAATATAAGTATATAGATAAAAATTGTATATGTCAATTGTTTTGTTTCTATTTTAGGCATGAGTTATCTTTACATTTGGAAATTCTTCAGGGTGGCCTACTGAAGTGGCTGTGGCCTAAAAATGAAGTTTTATCTCCTTTCCATTTCATATTTGTTCTGATCTTCCAGATAACTGTGAAAATGTGTCCAGTGGGTAAATGTTCTGAGAGGTCAAAAGACCAGTAGAGAGAAATTAGAGTTTTGGAAAACTATCTATGTAGGCCATTTCCAAATACAAGTAATAAATGAATAAGAGTGCAATCAAATAGACTTTTTAAAGTCAATTTCTTTTTGAGAAATAGATTATCTGTCTGGGTGAATTCCCTCTTAACATTAAAAGCTAGCTTCCAAATAGGTCTGATCCATTCAGTCACTGGCCACTAAATGGCATTGATGAATTACTCTTTCTAATCGCCAGCATTGGCAAAGATAAATCTCTTGACTTCTGACTTTGAAAAGAGATTGGATTCGGTAAAGTAGCTTCTGCCCCAACTATACCCTTAGAGATGTAAGCAATCCAAATCATGGAAATCATTTTCCTTTATTCAGAGTGTTGATAAAACCAAACTCACTATTTTGATTTTAGGAAGTAGATTTGGTAGTGACCTCTGAGTGTACTAGACCCTAGTTGGCCATTCTAAAAAAATGCATTCCACTCATTACAAGGAATATTGAAAATATGGATTCTATAGGACAAATTCATGTATTGGGGGGAGAATAAATGAAATATTGTATCATGTTAGTGGTAGACAGATATTTTCAACTTTGAATAATGAAAAGTATGGTAAATTCATACTTGCTCTTCCTTTACCATTTTTAACTTAAATATCTTTATGGCAGATTTTTTTGTCTTTCACTCCATGCCTTAATCCACAACAGGGAAAAACTTCTTGGTCTCAGTGAAATAGACAACTATCCCTTAATTTACGTGATGAGATGAGATCTTGAACAAAATAATTAAGTCAATACAGTATTTATCTTGTAGGAGTCAATAAATGCTAATGCAAGATATTGGGTTAGTTTCCAAGTTCTGCTTTGCCTTAATTTCTTGGTGAGTCTTCTGGAGATTGAATATGGAATTCAGAACTAGCAGTAGTATGATAAATTGCTGTGCCAACATATCATTATCTTTCTCCACTGGAACTAATGGGCAATAGCCACAGAGACTTGAAATAATGCTCAACCCACCATTGTCCTGGTTCAAAGTATGCGTAGGAAATGTGAATTGCTTGCCCTTTATAAAATCAAGATACTACAGAACACCTCTGAAAAAAGCAAGAATTCCTGCACGACTTTAGGTTTATGGCAGGGATCAGATCTAGACATTTATATTTCATGTGGGCAGAATTAAAATTTATGTTTATTAGCTGTATACATTATACTAATGTATCTTTCACATTTTTTTCTACCTAAGCACATCCATAATTTTTTAAATTGCACATATGTGACTGCCACCATTTATATAATCTGGCATATTTAACAGATTTACATTGTAAAAGCAAAAGTAACTTTTGCATTTCTTTCCTACTCTTGCATAAATAGAAAGTCAATTTTAGAAAAAGTAAAAAATACTATGTTTATGTTGTACTTTAGATCATTATTCAGGGCTATGTGTTTTGAGTAATCTTAAGGAAAGATTGGTAGCTAATTAAATGGTAAATAAGACAGACTCCCCAGACTTGGATAGCACATTTACAAGTTGGAAGTCTTCATTCCACTTCTTTACAAAGGACAATATAGGTGAATGTGACAGAGAACGTTTTGCTTTGGCCAACTGCGGGACTGTCTCTGTTTCTGAGAAGACGTTTATTATGTTTGCCTTTTCTTTCCTCTGAGTGTGTGCCTGTGTGTGAGAGAGAGTGCGTTAGATATGTAGCTTTGATTTAAAGTTCCAGGGATAACAGCAGGCTAGGTTTTATATACGAGTGGCCCCAGCAGGTGATGAATTGTTTTTGACTTTCATCATTTGCCAATAAATAAGAAAAGTGAGAGATTTATCATGTATGTAAAAAAAAAACTCTGGCAACATTCTCTATCATGTAAAATAAAATTTAATAAAATGGCATTTTAAAAAATGCATGCAATCACTTGCCTCACTTTTACAGGCTATAAATTCGAGAACTCCGGAGTCTCTCCAAGATGGGGAGTAGGACTGAGGAGACGGGCCTGCTTGCCCAGAGCCAGTGTAGAGACCCCTTTGCCCAGCTGGGGGTGGGAGGGTGGGGGGCTCCTGCTATTTCCAAACCTGAGTGGCCATCTTTGTGTGGGCCTCCTTGTGACCCTTTTATTAAGCACCTAGCTGTGCTCAACAGCGAAATGGATTCTAATTGCTTCACAGCAGGGTAAGTGACTTAACCTGGGGCAAGGCAATAGTTTTTGTCTGCAATAGCCACACTTCCAGGCTGACTCCCCTCTGCCTAAATCTCCCCCCACACCAAAATGAAAAGAAAAAAAAATCCACCACTTTGAAAAATAGAAAAATATTGCCAAAACTACAAACTGCAGTAATGCATTTTTTTCTCTCTAATAGAAAAAAGATGAGCAGGAGAAGGTATATCCAAAGACAAGGAAATACTCTTACTAGAAAAGGCCTTCGAACCAGTCTGGTTCAGTGTTTAATCTTGCTAACATCGTGATGATTTGTATTTATTTCTAATTATTCATTGGCAATTTAGAGACTTCCAGAGCTCTGTGGTGGCAAGTAACTAATTTTGAGTGGAAGCAAAGACTTGTTTGTGACAAACACAGGACTAATTATTTATGATGTCTCTCTTCAAATATATACTGAGCATCTTCGAAGTACTAGTCACTGGGATGGTTCCCATGGGATATGAAGAAATAAACCAGACATGGTGTCTGTCTCAAAGAGCTCAGAGTCTCATTAATGTCATGCCAGGGACCAAATGTCTGACTGGCACAGGGACAGGAGAAAATGATATTAAATATTAAATATGTTTTATTTTGGATCAATTTGATATTCTCCTAACCTTGAACTTCCAAAGGAATTATCATGTTTTAGGTATTGTTTTCTTTGGCACCCTGCCTGAGTTCACATCATTTTTCTCCTTTCCTTTCTCTTTACCTGATGTTTGTTAGAATGAAGCAAGAGAAATTGGAAAAGACCCAATTTTAAGAAATGGGATTATTTCCCCACTCAGCCTCAGGATAATGTGATGAGCTGGGGCTGATCTTTCTCCGCTGTGTATATCTGTAGAAAACCCTGTCTTTCGTAGAGGTGATGAGAACCTGTACTCATTTCTCATCTGCCATCCAGTAACATTTTGAATATTCTGAATATAGTCTGGGGAGACTCAGGTTAGCAAACACACAGATTCATTTTTTGGGGGGGTCAGGATTAGTCCTGATTTGAACTTTTAATAAAAGCAGTAATGAACATAATTCAATTAAGAATGTGTTTAAACTTTATCTTTAAAATTCAAATATAGGGGCTGGGAGGTGGTAGGTTAAGGGCACTGGACTCCCACATGGCTGACAGCACTTGGAGTCCCAGACCTGGCGACTTGCTTTCTCAATTCCCCCCCCCTCTCTCTCTCACACACACACACACACACACACACACACACACACACACACACTCTGCCCCTCTCTAGTCAAAAATTAAAAGAAATAGTTAAATAAAAGTTTTAAGGAAAAAAACTAAAATACGTGCATTTATCCCTGTCATACACACAAACATGGCTTCACTTCTGAGCTCTGGCTAGATTTCTTCAGCACACCTTGGTCTGCCCACACATGAATTAATTGATGTGTACAGTTGTAATGCTTCTGCCTCTCTCCCAGGCCTTTTTCCACTCCTGGCTGATAAGAATCTCTACTGCGCTATTGTAAACGCTCTGTTTCTATACTTAGTCTAAATAGGAAATAGCATTTACATCTATTAGCATCCACAGAAACATTTGTCAACAACAACTTGGGGAATGACATAACTTTTTTAAGTGCACCCATCTGGGAGACTTTCCAAATTGGGAGATACCCAAATTGGCAAAGATTCTAAGAAACCCATTTATATGCATTAAACATGACACAATTTCTGGACTTTTGTTGTATTTCTAGCTATTAGATTGGGAAGTGCAGGAGATAAGACCAAAAACAAAAGAGCAAAAACAAACAAAAACAAAACTACATATAGTTACACAACTCTAAAATGAAATGAAAGCAGACCTACACAAATTTTAGTAGGATAACAAGACAGCTATAGTAAAATGTAGACTCATGTCTGAGTCTAACAAGACTGACTCAATTGCCAAAGAGGAGCAACTTTTATTCTACCCTTTTAGGTTCTTGGATTGAGGGTCTGTGAACTAAACACATACTCACAGATTAGTAAGAGAAAAACAAACTTAAATTACATGTGTACATTGTAGAATTCACCAAAAAATGTGATTCACAGTGGCAGCTAGAATTTGGAGTTTATATATCAACATAATTGATGAACAAGATGGGGAAAAGGATATTTAGAGAAGGAATGACTTCTTAGAAGAAGGAAAAATGCACATAATTTTAAAAAGATGACTTTTTGGAATGATAAATAAGCCCTTAATAGAATGCATGGAAAAGACAATACTTCCATGACAGTGTCTTTGGGGACAATGCTGACTTTTCTGAGATGATTAGAGTCGCTCTTGGGAAGGGAATTTTGACAATTGAGTTCTTTTTTCAATTTTTTGGAAAGTTCTGTCTTTTAAAGGATGAATGATTTTAAGAACTCAACTGCCTTTGGCTAAAAATAATTCTTAGGCCACTATCATACATTCTGGACCCCTTCAGAATGATCACAAACCATTTGGGATATATGTTTCAGTCAGCTCTTCTGTAGCTAACAACTGAATATCACATCGGTTAATTTATAAAAAATAGAGGTTTATTTAGCTCACAGTTTTAGAGGCCTAATGCCATGGGCCACATCTGGTGGGATCTTCTGGGCAAGAGTGTATGTCCATGTGTCTTTGTCTCATCCCCTCTTTATATGCCCACCTGGATTTAATCATGGGAACCTTACCCTTTAGTCTTATCTAATCCTAATTGCCTACCAAAGGCCTTACCTCTCAATATCATAGTCACATTAAGTATTTGTTTTTAAATCTCATCACAACCAAATTTCAATGTATAAATTTGGGGGAAAAAATTCAAGTCATAGCATTCTATTCTCCGAACTGATCCATTTTTATAAAAGACTCTCCAGAAACACCAATGAGTTCTTCCCACTTACATAATTTAGAAAACATTTGTAAGACTTACTTTTGTTTTTAAAATTTGAAATCTAGCCAGCAGGTGGTGTGGTGGTTAAGGCAATGAATCACAGAAGGCCAACCGTGTGGTTCAAGTCCTGCTCACACCCAGTGACTTGAAAAACAAGCTGGGTGCATGTGGGTCCATGCCCAAAGTCTTAAGAGGAGAATGAAGAAAAAAGAACTGTGGCATGGCCTTTCTCCTGCAGGGTGATTTCTCACTTTTTATCTCTCTGTTTCTTTCAGCAAGTATGAGTATGGCACCCTATGGTAAAAATCTAAAAAAAAAAAAAAAAAAAAACATAAAATGTGACATCCTTTTGAGTATTGTTTTCTTACTGTGTTATTATATCTTTCTTTCCTTCTAAAAAAAAAAAATGGCCACAGGGTATGTGCAGTTTATTGCCAGAGAAGAGATGAAAAGTGAGAAAATACCCTTTGGGGGGAAGGTCACATCACAATTCCTTATCCTCTATTTGTCCCTTTAGGGATTTTGTACATGCACACACATGCACCCATCATGATTTTCAAACCACTGGTCCTGAACCCAACATGATTGACCATATGGGATCCAGCTGCCTCCAACCATCAGACCAGAGTCAGCCACCATATTTTACTTTCTGTCTAGCACAACTCACTATTAATTAACTATTCAGTATTTTTTTCTTTATTCATTCAACTAATGTTATCTTTGTATATGAAAGAAAGCTGCATGAGTTTTCTACATTTTCAACTTTGTTTTTAGTAAATATACACTGTAATGCAGAAGTTTCTTACTAAATCTGTAAATATTGACTTCTTTTTTTTCCATTGGTTTAAGAGTCTATAGCTTAGACCTTCATTTATTTAATGTGTTTGATAAGTTCTTTAGCTGATGTTGATGATGTTGAAAAATACCCTGTAGGAGTGGAATTTTATTTTATAAGAGTTAAACAACATAAAAATACAGTCAGCAAAACTGTGAGTAATTATCAAGTGAACTGTAATTTGGCTCTTTTTCAAGCTGACCATTCAGAATAAATATGTACAAAAATAATATTTATCCTTAATGTCCATTGCTTCCAAATTAAGATAGCCTGGGTCACTGTATCTAATTCTTCTCCCAGAATTCTTAAGGAATTATATTTTTCTAGTCTCAAGAAAAACGATGTAACTTTTTTTTTTTTTGAAAGGTTTTTGCTATAGAGTGTGTGCACTTGCCAGAAAGTCAGAGAGAGACAGAAAGCGAGAAATTACCACCACCCGCCCCCGGGGGGATGGCCACACTGTAATCCCTTCTCCTCCAATCTCCTCTCAGGATCTTGGGCATGCACACACACATGCTTGGCGTGAGTTTAAGCCACCGGGTCCAGGACTTGAACCGCAGTTACTATATGGGAGTCCAGCGACATAGCCATTACGCTAACTGCTGATCCCATAAAACAATGTAACTTTTTGTCTCTCCTGTCACCCATTCCTAAATCCAGGGACCTAGTCTATAGTAGCCAAATATTAAGGTACTCTTTAAGATGAAGTCTAGTCTTTTTTAGATAACTGTTCATGGTTAATGTATTTTAGTATTTTTATGAATATATCTAGTATATTAACATTATTTGTCTGATAGTTAAGAACCTGACCTTTGGAGTTTAATACACCATATCAAATTTCAGCTCTGCCATTTACTTGGAGTTTGATGAAGACAAGTTTCTTAAACCTAGTTACTCATCTGTAAAACAGAAATATCAATAGCCTCGTAGGATTGCTATTAGAATGAAATGGGTTAAGATGTGTAAAGCATCTCGAAAAACGATCTGGTGAAGCTAAATAAGCATCAGTATTAACACGATTATCATCATCACATTCCCATGGTGATGTCCAATAACCATTTTTATCAAGTTTGTAATAAGCCCAAGATAATGCTTTCCTTGAGTTAAAATGGAATGGATATATTATATATTTGTAACACTCCATAAAATATATACAAAATAATTTATTGCCTATCATTCTGTCAGGTTTCTGGTTTATAAAATATAGCTCCTCTCAAAATTCGAAACTACATTTTCAGTACCATAGAAGAGAAAGAAATGAAAGACAATTTACTTTAGAGTTTTCTTCCTTCTTTCTTTCATTCTGATAAATATATATATATTATATTTTTATATATTCTATTACATATAACATATATATAACTTATTTACATATATATTACTATATATAAAAAACAATAACTATGTTTACTTACAAGTCAATATGGCCCCAAATTTTTCAGTAAATACCATGCTAACACTCCAACCTATTTTCATTTTTGCATAGGGCAAGCATTTTCTATGAGTTCAAAGCTGTCCATAAATTTATGTGTTGAATTATAAGTAATCATTTAGCATGTAGTTAATACTCAGTATATATGTTTGTGTTTGTTTCTATTTTGAATCGCCTCACATAAGGAATATTTATTATTTGATATTTTAAAATATTTATTATACTTTTTCCTAGACGTAACTAGACTAGTATAACTTAACATTTGGAATCTATGCTACAGGTCAGTAATTCAAATGGCTAGTGTGATTGTAGAAGCTGTATTAAAACTAGGGTGTTCTTATTTATGATTGGTGTTTATTTGGTTGATTTTTATGATGAATATATAGCAGATATTGAGCCAGGTGTCAGTATTTTTCTAGATGAGGGAGAATCAAAGTTGAGTAAACTATATTCTACCTTTGGCAGAGACTAAATGCATATAGACCAGGGGTTCAAAGTTTATTCACTAGAACATGGTACCTTCAGTCAAATCCTTCTTGAAAATCATTGCTGGTTCCCCTGATTTTCCCTTCTTATTTGAAAAAAAAAATGGACTTACAGTTGAAATTTGCTCATAGAAATTATTATTTGCAATTTTTTAAAATGTAATGCTTGATGGTATTTTAGGGGACCAAAGGGGGGTGCATATTGACTCTCAGCTACGGTGTAGAATTCTAACAAAGTAAATGTGGAGTTTCTTGATATAAAAACTTTTCTTGAATTATTTGGTCCTTGGTCATGTATTTTATCCCAGCCTTGTCCCTTTTTACATTTTTTTTTGAAAAGAGAATATACACTCACCTCCAAGGCAGAGTTACTAAACTAACTCTACTAGTAAACAACAACAAAAAGTGGAAAAAATGTCAAGAAAACTTAGCATATTACTCCTCATAAAAGGATTTTATATTTTTCCCTATAGTTTTACACATGAATATATTCTACATCTTACTTTTCAATATCAAGTATGATAATTCAGAATTTTGGACTATAATTATAAATTGCATGATATCTTCTCTATTTTTAAGTTTTTGGCAAAGGACTTACAATAGTTGGATTCACTAATTGTTAATAAAATATTTGTTGTCTATTAAAAATGATATATTATTCATTTTCTAAGCACAAAACATTTCTCCTCATCCTGTTCATATAGTCTCATATTCTCATAATAATTTGCAAAATTATATATGACTTATATAAGGGGTCCATAATTAACATTATGAAATTGTGTGATTTTTCTCTAAAATCATATTTTTACATTTAAAAAAACCAAGTTAACTCATTTATTCAGTAAATGAAGGAGACTGAGACAGACACACAAAAGGAGAGAGCAAGCACACCACCAATAGGGTCTTAATGCAATGATCCACCTGCAGACTTCAGCTCTGTCCAGATCATAGGCAAGCATATACCCAATATACTCAGGGAGGTCTATGAGCTTGAATCAGAAACTTTCCTATGTGGGGTTGCCTCGCAAACTGTCACATTTTAGCAATGCACCACTGTCTGGCCCCCGTGTTTTCCTATTTTAATAATAATATTCGCTTGGGAAAAAAATGTAAGTACCCAGAGGATAAAGGAAACCCTTCTATACTATTGGTGGGAATTTAAAATAGTACAGCCCCTGTTAAAAATAATATGGAGGTTCCTCAGAAACATACAAATAGAACTACCCTATAACCCAGTAATACCACTCCTGGGTATTTATCCAAAGGGTAGAAAAACAGTCGGAAAGACACTTGCACATCCATCATTTTTGCAACATTATTCACAATTGCTAAGATGTAAAATCAACCTAAATGCCTAAGAACAGATGACTGGTCAAAAAAATGTGGTATATAATACATTACGGAACACTACTCAGTCATAAAAACAACGAGACCTGTCATTTGATACAAAGTGGATGAAGATAGAAGAGCTAATGGTAAGTGACACAAACCAGACTATGAAAGGCAGACATTGTATGTTCCTGCTCAACCTATATTGAGTGCCTGCTCTTTATAACAACAATGTAGAGACTGGAAGATGTGATGACAGGAAGGGCGAATATTGATACCACAGACTGTATAGGAGCCAGTGAATAGTAGGGGGTGAGAGGGAGGAGTTCAGGGGGAGAAAACATTTAACATACAGACACGAATGGACAGTTATCTTTTGAGGATGATGTATATGGTAATGTCTTTGACTTGACCGACATGTATGGCATTCATGCTTTGAAAAAATCCTACTGTGCACTATAAAGACATACAATGATGAAAATGTAAATATAAAAAATTGAACTTTAAATTTTAAAAAATATATCTCAATTAATAACAGATGTCTACATAGTGGAAGCAAAATTTTACCTTGTCATTTTCAATGGTTTAAATGTGCTCCTCCACCATCCCACAATTCAGGTGTTGCCAGGTTAAGTGATATTAAGAGATGTGGCCTTTGAAAGGCAGTTAAGTCAGGAGGGCTAAAATTCTTTCAGCCTCCTACCCTTGTGTATGGGATTAGGTGCCCTTATAAAGGGGCTTGAAGGAGAGACGGAATTCCTTTTCTGTCCTTCCACCTTCTGCCATGTGAGGACACTGTGAGAAGGCCCTAATCAGAAACCAGGTACCTCGACCTTGATTTTAGACTTCTCAGCCTCCAAAATGGTGAGAAATAGATTTTGTTCATTGTAAATTATCCAGTCTGTGGTATTCTGTTATAACAAGGCAAAATGGACCAAGAAATACCTTAAGATTTTTGGTTTGACCTTAAAATGAAAAATGACTTAAGACAGATCAATAGGAGAAAAGCATATATGCATTCATTTAATACAAGCTTTATGTGAAACAGGAAATGAAGACCCAAAGAGGCAGTTAGTATTAAGCCCCTTACATACTGAATTGGACAAAGAGTAGTAAGTTTTTTATGAAAAAGTAACTAAATCATATGGAAAGACTAGAAGATAAAGAGTTATTTTAATAAGATTTGTACAAAATTCTCTCAGCCTCAACTTCTTATCCTTGATAAGAATGTGATTTGCCTTCTATCTTTAACATGGGGATTTTATCTCCTGATGTTAGGAAACAAAAGGAGAGTCAGTAATCTTGCTTCTGTGATTTTTGTATGCGCTCAACTCAAAAGAGTCGTTGTGTTAGAGCAGCATGTTTTAGGGTGGTACACTCTTAACTCCTATATCTACATCTATTATAACAATGGCATATGATACTAGACATTCTCTAAAGGTTTCAATTAAAAACAAACTTAGGTAAATGGTTATTTAGCATCCTACAATTTTGCAGATTTTAAAACTCTGAATGTTTTGGATAATTTCATCAATTTTATATTTTCTAGGCTATGTTCTTATTACATTGTATAAATCCAATATCTAGGGCATTTATATATAATGATGACAGTGCTTAAGTAAAAATTTGAGATTTCAGAGGGAAAAGGTCATAACTGTATTTGGTGCTGTGCAAAGTATTCTTGATAGGCCACGTTATCTTCCTATGAGAAATATGGAAGTACATAATAGTAAGAGATCTCAGAGACCAACAAATGGAATCATGGAAATTTATTTTTCAAACCAAATGGAAATTAAAGATGGCTTTATTTCATTGGAAGCATGGAAATTTGCTTTAAAGAAAGGAAGTAACTTGGCCAAAGGCAAAGGCCAAATAAAATATAGATCCAGAAATAAAGCTGAGCTATCTTTTCAAGAGTTAACTCTTCTCTGCTTGCTTTCATCTGTCCTTATTGGGAGACTCCCATTTCCAAAACACCAAAGACTGTGAAAAGAGTTTTACTTTTCATCACTGGATCCCAGAGCTTAGCTCAGTTTTTGGCACACTGTAGGTGCTTGATTAAATATTCATTAAATAAATGCAAGAATTTGTTTAAAACCTACGTAATCTGAGGAAGAAATGAATTCATTAAGCAGACACTATTGTGCTATCATATTCAGATGTAAAGTTTGAATTCCTGACTTACACCTGCAGGACTTACTAGTAGCCTAGAGATTAAAATTTATTTTATTCAGAGTTACAGCATTTGATATTTTTCACCTAGCTCAGATATTCATTTGTTCTTTTTCTGCTTCTAGCTCTATCTGTCCATTTAAAATTATGCCCTCTGATGTCACTATAGCTACCCCTGCTTCCTAGGTTCCCATTTACATGGAATATGTTTTTCCATCCTTTCACTTTCAATGTCTTTGTCCTTAAAAATGAAATGATTATCCTGTAGGTAGCATATAGTTGGGTCTTATTGTTTTAAATCCATTCAGTCCTTCTGTGTCTTTTGATTGGATAATTTAATCCATTTATATTCAAAGTAATTATTGGTAGGTAAGAAATCACTACTACCATTTAGTTATTTGTTTCTGGCTGTTTGGTAGACTTGTTTTCTGTTCCCTTCATCCTCCCTTGCTTTACATTTCCTCTAGGCCGTCTATCAACATAAAAAAAAAATGCATGTTTTATTTATTGGTGCTGCTATCTCTCAACTATACTCCAGGAGGGCAGAGATTCTGTCTCCTATTTTTTAACAGCAATATCTAGAGATTACGAGAAAGCCTGGAACACAGTTGATAATCTACAAACATTCTTTGAGCAAATGAATAAAATAAATATGTAAATATGTGTATGTGAAGAAAACTTCTAGGGTGATATATACCTAAATGTTAACAGTGCTTAAGATTAAGTTACTTAAAAATGAAATAATGATTTTTCTGTTTGTAAAATGATATATGTTCATTATAGATATTAATGAAAATAGAGGACAAAGAGGAGAAAAAGACATTCATAATTCTAATGACTAGTAATTGTTAGTATATGTTCATATATATTTTTTCTGGCTTTTGTTTTTTATTTATTTTTTTTTACAACAGGAGATAATTCCCAGTACTTTTGTAATTTTCTTAGAAACTTAAATATCACCTAAAAATTTAAAAACATGTTTGTTTTCAGTATATCTGTAGTCCCAATTTCTGAAATATTAAAACAACTGATATATTTGAAAAAAAAAATTATCCCCTGTATAATCAATTTTCTTTCTAGGCCTGGTACAGCTTGGTTTTCATAAATTGAATCAGAATTATCTGCGTTTTCTTGATCCTGAATATAATATTTTCTTAGAAATAGGCAGAACCATTAATAGAACAGAATGCATGTTCTGTGGAAAACTAGTCTGTTGCTGTTTCATAAAATAATGAAAGGACTTGAAAATTTTTAAATTAAAAAATTGAGAAGGTTTATGGATGATGTGGAAGGATATCGGGAGGGGATGGAAAGGAGGAAAACACTTTAGTTTTCAGAGGCACTTGTTACATTTTCCACTGGTTGTGTTTTATCTACATAACTCGAGTCTTCTGATTCTCTTTCTTTTTGTGTGTGGATAATTGCTTTGTTGTTAGTGCTTTGACACTGAGTGACAGTGCTTTTGGGTGGTTGACAGCCAAATCTATTGGCAGACGATAGTCCTCATACACGGAGAGGTGCTTTCTTTCTGCCTAGTGACAGTAAGAGCTTCTGAGTTGACAGAGGAGGTCTCATCCCTCTCAGGAGAGAGACAAAAGCAAAAGTGGGGGGAGTGTGATTTCTGCCAGAATAAAAACATCTATTTAATTCTTCTACAGAGAGAAATGCAGCAGGCAGTGCCCATAACAACTGCAAGTTAAAACAAATCATTTTATTTATGTGTGTTGCCTATAGAAAATTTTATCACTTAGTAAGCTATCAAGGTCTCCATATCATGCCTTTGGAAACACTGTAAGCCAAACATAAATTCATCTCCTCTCAGTGGAGTTTATTAAAAGGAGACAATCAGGAACAGAGTATAGACAGGATGTAAATGCAATTCTGATATATTTCATGTTGCTGAGTGAGCGCCATATAAGTAAAAATATTCTTGGCCATAGTTTGCAGAGTTTCAAATGGTGAAAATATTTTTTGCAAGGTGATTTGGAGGTATAAGGCAAGAAATTTGATTTGCCAGGATAATCTAAATTTGAAAATTACACAATTTATGATAACAAGTATCTTAACTTCCTGAGAAAGGTGCTCACCATTTAAATTCTAAACTACTAAACAGGCAATTGTGAAGCCAAGGGAAAATAAAATATAGAGAAACCATTGCCCATCTGTGAACAGAGGACTCCTTGAGGATGGGGATTGAATATTGCTCATCTTTGTACTTTGGGCACCTAGTAAGGGAATGATGAGGATTAAAGCTCAGTAATTTGTTCATTGACTAAAGGTTAAAGCTCCAAGTATTAGAATGATCAATTTTCAGATAGAACAGCTGTGTTACAGAAACCTGAACTAGATCTAACCAGACTAGTCATAGGTGACAGATTTCAACTCTAAAACTAGATTAGCTCTAATAGAACAGGCTGCCTTGTGAGATAATGGCTCTATGTTTTAAATATATTTAATTTTTTTAATAACTATTTAATTTTATTTATTATTATTTTAATTTGCTGTAGGGCACATGTGCTCACTGGAGAGAGACAGAAAGAGAAGGAGATAGAGAGGAAGTGAGAAAGCAAGCCACCAGGTCTGGGACTCAAACCACAGGTGGCCATGTGGTTTGCACCTTAATCACCATGCCACCCATTGGCTCAAATATATTTCATTGTATTCATTAATACATGGTATATGTTCATTGATTTCTGCCTGTGCTTCAAACTGTTCTAGATCATTTGGATACATTGGTGAACAATCTAAACAAGATCCTTGGTATTGTAGATCTTACATGTCACTGGACAGAGATAAAAAATGGGCGGATAAACTAGGAAATAAAAGGAATTATATTGTACAGTAATAAGTACTATGAAAAAAATAGGAGAGTATAATGTTATATTAATTAATTCAAGAGAAAGTAATTTAAATAAACTGGTCAGAGAAGTCTTCAGATGTTACTGGAGAAAAATCCAAATGACAAAATCACCTATTATTTGCCTATCCGAAGGTCAGCAATGGGCTGCCAATGGTTTTACAAAAGAAACACTAGAAGGAAATGAGGAGGAAAAACAACCTTCTAAGGTGTCTTCCACTTAGTAGCATAAGATTGAGTATGATCTCAACTTCTAGATTTCATCATCCGTTGGCTTTCAGATGTTTCCTTAGTGAGAGAGAGTTTATGAATAATTGAGTTGAGATGAATAGATGAATTGGTTTCTTCAACTGAACAGTATCACCTACTGTGAAAATTCAACTGGGAATGATGAATGATGATAATGTTGGCTATCTTAATTGCCAGTTTATGATCCAAATTCACTTATCCAGTACTTTTTAAATTCTTTTCTTTGTTCTTGTTGTTGCTCCAACTGGCTGTATCACAGCTACTTATCAATTTTTCATTGATATTTGTCTCATAGGCAAATTGCTGGAGGTTTTTAAGCCTCCCTATTGAAATGTTGCCCAAAAGCAGAATGCAGATCATACTAATGTGCTTTTAAAATTAAATTAGAGTTGAGTCCATGGTTAGGGTCCTGCCATCTGCTGGTGTCCCAGAACGCTTCCTCAATGGCCCCATGCCCACTAGAACATAGAAGAGAGCAAGACAAAAAAAAAAAATTACAATATTTTCAAAAAGCAGGGTTTCCTACAATACATGTTCATTTTTTACTTCATTGTAAGGTATTGCTGGTGATATATTTTCAGAGTTATAAGTTTTTCCTAGAAGGGTCCTATAATATGTGATTCTCATTCTTTCATTTGTCATCCGTTTCTTTCTTTTACAAATATCTATTCTTACCATGCTACATATGTAGGTCTTAAAAAATGAGTAAGAGATATTTCCTGCTCATAAGTACCCAATGATCTAGTATGTGAGGGTGAGGCATGGAAAATGTGTGAAGGATGAGCTAAGTATAGTAACACGTAGCAAAGGGTGAAATGTGAGCAGCATTGCAAGACAGGTAAAACAAAATAAGATCATTCAGAACCTTACAACCTGGTGAACATAAAGGCATAAGTTTACTTTAAAGCAAGAGCATTTAGGCGGGACTTTTTAGGAAGAAATGAAATTTCAGCAGATGAAAATGAACAGTTAATACACAAAGACATAGAGGGTAGGGGGTATTAAATCAATAGTTTCTATATAAGGTAGACTGTACACGTTGAACTGAAGCCAGAAAGTGTTCTGGTTAGGGCTATTTTGGTTATAAGGCTCAGAGATACGTTGAAACTCGTTGGAGTAATGCTTTTTTTATAACGATAGAATTAGCAATCTCATGGACATCGAGGACAGGAAATGAAATACAGCTGTGCTTATGGGTCCAGAACAAGGCTGCCCCATGCTGCTTTAAAACTGATAGACATGGAACACAAAGGAGAGGTAGGAGTCAAAGATAACACAAAGCTTTTGAGATGGGTAAGGGAATTCAATATCCTGGCAGAAAGAGCACTCAATAAAATTACCTAGTTTTAAATGACTGGCTGACGGATGAAATATTTTTTTCAAAAGGAAGAACATCATGCAGCCTTTGACATCAGATTTTGATATTCTGATCCCAGGTTATAGAAGTCAACTTATCAGCCACTTGGTCAGGATTTTAATAGAAAAGATGGCATTGCTTTTCCTGATGAATAGTAAATTTTGATCCGATCACTAGTAATTCTTGCATGTGAGTTTACTAAGAACTTCAATGTACTTGGATATGCATGATTCATTTGGTTCTCATGACACTGAGATTGAGTAGGTGGACAGTTTCCCAGATGAGGAAACTTAAGGTCAATTATTTATCCAGTTAAAAATTTACTTCTAGCACAAAGAAGATGTAGCATCAGGGATGTGAGCTATATATTTCCCAATATTTCTGGTTCATCTAATAATGTTGGTGTGTTGCACAATGTCTTCCAATTCAGTGCTGTTTTATGATAATTGTCATTTGCTTCAACAATTCATGTTTCAACTAATTCTGAGTTAATTATAAAACACATGATGAAGGGAGCAGTAGTTGGAGTAATGGTTATGTCACTGGACTCCCATGTAGTCAACCGCAGTTCAATTCCCGGACCCAGTGACTTAAACTCACGCTGGGTGTGTGTGCGTGCTTGCCCAAGATCCAGAGAGGAGAATGGAGGAGAAGGGATTGTGGCGTGGCTATCACCCCTGGGGGGTGATTTCTCACTTTCTGTCTCTGTCTCTCTCTATGTCTTTCTGGTGAGTGCACATGCCCTATAACAAAGATCTCTCCAAAAGAAACAACAACAACAAAAACCAGACATGATAAATAAGCCAGCAGGTGACATAGAGGTTAAGGCTCTGGAGTCCCATATGACTGACTGTGGTTTGAGTTCCAAATCTGGTGGTTGGAAAATCATGATTGGCAAATGTGCCTGCATGCTGAAAGTCCCAAGAGGAGGATGAAGGAGAAGTGATTGCAGTATGACCATATGCCCTGGGGATGATTTCTCTTGTTCCCTCTTTGTCTCTCTCCAGCTAGCTCACGTATCCTATAGCAAAAAACTAAAAACAAAAACAAACAAAAATACATGATGGAAACTTCCTTTAAGGATGTGACTATAATCTGATGATTGGAAAATTCTTCCATTCATGATTCTATACATTGTTTTAATTCCCTGCTCTGGCAACTAATGGTACTTAAATGACATAGATTCTTATTACAAAAACAAAACAAGAAACCTAAAAACTTTCAATATTCATTAGACACTTTTTTTACTCTAAATCTAGCAAAATAATATTGGATCAGATTTAAGATTTATTAATTATAAGAGCATATACCTAAACTCAAATCACTTAATAACCCAAACTAAAATTCAGCCAGTGTAGATGACAGCTTCCTTTTATAATTTGAACTTGATGTTGCCAAAGTTTATCTTATTGTTTAGTATTGTTAAGACTCTTTTAGTTTTTTGATCTCCAATAGGTATTTTGTGGTATAATTTCAAGCATAACTTTTCAAAAATGTGACCATGCTACCAGATGAGCATTATCTATATTGCACCGAAATATGATCTTTGAGAAATGTGTTTCCATAGGTTCCTATGCAATTGGAACTAGATAGAAAATTTTAAGATTCTATATGAATACATTCCACTTCTGCCCTCATTTATTCAGAGCTTTGTTAAAAATTAATTTGATAGGGGACCAGCAGGTAGCATAATGGTTACATCTCTGGACTTCCACATAGTCGACCATGGTTTGAGTCAGAGACCTGGCAGCTTAAAACTCATTCTGTGTGTGTGTGTGTGTGTGTGTGTGCGTGTGTGTGTGTGTGTACCCAACATCCCAAGAGGAGAACGGAGGAGAAGGTATTGCGGCATGGCCATCCCTTCTTGGGAGTGATTTCTGGCTTTCTGTCTCTCTGGAAAGTCATGTGCTCTATAGCAAAAATCTCTCTCTCTCTCTCAAAAAAAAATAATAATTTGATGGACCAGCAGATGGCATAATCATTACATCACTGGACTCCAACATAGCAGACCACGGTTGGAATCATGGACTCAGTGGCTTGAAAATTATACCAAACATGTGTGCAGGCATTCCCAAGATCCTAGGAGGAGAAAGGATTGTGGCATGACCAATTTTCCAAGGGGTGATTTCCCACTTTCTCTCTCACTTTCTATCTCTTTCTCTTTATGACAAGTACACACGCACTAAAGCAAAAACCTCTAAAAAAATTTAATTTGATTGGTCTTCTCTAGAAACAAAACGATATAGAGAGAGTACTTGGGAAATAACCTAAAGATTTTACAAAGATATATGAATATGCTTATTAAAGCTTTGTTTTTAACACCACCAAAAAAATATTTCAGTCATAATGGATTACCAAAAAAAAAAAAAAAAAAGGGAACCCAAACATCCCTTAATAAAATGATGCAAATATCCTAGGAGGAGAAAGGATTGTGGCATGACCAATTTTCCAAGGGGTGATTTCCCACTTTCTCTCTCACTTTCTATCTCTTTCTCTTTATGACAAGTACACACGCACTAAAGCAAAAACCTCTAAAAAAATTTAATTTGATTGGTCTTCTCTAGAAACAAAACGATATAGAGAGAGTACTTGGGAAATAACCTAAAGATTTTACAAAGATATATGAATATGCTTATTAAAGCTTTGTTTTTAACACCACCAAAAAAATATTTCAGTCATAATGGATTACCAAAAAAAAAAAAAAAAATAGTGAACTCAAGCATCCCTTAATAACATGATGCAAATCTAAAGTCACTGATGGAAATATGTGTGTGTGTATGTGTACATGTGTATGAGCTTATGCATGTGTGTATTTTTACAGTTGTTTAAAAAGAGCAAATCACAAAACATGATGTTTATAAAATCCCATTATAAAATACTGTGTATGCCCATACATGCACTCACAGGAAAAAGATAGAACAATATATAATATTTTCTTAGCGTTTCACCTCAGTGATGTGAACTGGGTGACAGCTTCTCTTTTTCCATTTTTTTGTGCCTAAAATATACAGATTTGTGAGAATAATAGCATAATAAAAAATTATTTTTAAAAAGTGAAAAATGAAAGTTTGTCTTGGTTTATCCTTAAATTTTTTTCTTTGTCTCTTACTGATCAGCTCTTTTCCTCATCAAATTCTAGTGTCCTTGTCTTGTCTTCTTCATGTCCTGCTCTCTGTCCTCAAACCTACTTCCACCCCCACTACAAAGTGGAATGGAAACATATATATCACCAACTTCTACTAAGTGGTGAATGTCTTAAAATAGTTTCAGGTAATTTATTTCTGGATTTTTAAGTATGTATGTATTATTAATATTCTTTTATGAAAACAATTGATTTATTGAACCAGTGAATTAAAGGTGATCTTAGAACATGTAAAGCACCCACTTACAAGTATTTAATAGGCTTTTTAAGAGTTATTTATTTTATTTTGTTATTATTATTTTTTTAATTTGACCGGAAAGAGAAAAGGAAAGTGAGAAAGCAGGCCGCCAGGTCTGGGACTCAAACCATGGTGGGCCATATGGTAGTCCAGCACCTTAACCACTGTGCCACCTGCTGGTCCCTACTGGATTAATTTTTACAACAGCAACTTCTATAAAACTGTTTTCATTCTTCAATACTGGATCTGATTTCTTTTTTTTTCTTTTTTCTTTTTTCAGTATTTGCCATAGGGCACATATGTTCACTAGAGAGAGACAGAGAAATACAGTAAAAAGAAAAGTGAGAAATCACCTCCGAGGGGAGATGGCCATGCCACAATCATTTTCTTCCATTCTCCACCTGGGACTTTGGGCACGCACACACAGGCACCTGCCATGATTTTCAGGCTTTTCCTCCATTCTCCACCTGGGACTTTGGGCATGCACACACAGGCACCTGCCATGATTTTCAGGCTGCTAGGTCCAGGACTCAAATTGTGGTCAGCCATGTGAGAGTCCAGCACCTTAACCACCATTCCACCTACTAACTCCTGATTTTATATTTTTCTATTTCCTTCCAAAAATATAAGGTATTTTTTATTATCTTCACCTCCAGTTTTCCTCTTGCCTCATTTGTATTGTTTTCCTAGCCTTATAAACTGTATAACTTATAAACTTATAATTGTCTCAATCTAAATCACAAACTTACTCTTTGAATGTTTTGAAAGCAGCCTCAATAGGGATTTTTCCCAGTGCCTGAAAATACAGTAGTCAAAGATTGAAAATATTATTTTTAGGTGGATAAATATGAAAGTTACAGCTTTGCTCCAGTTTCATCAATTTTTCAATACCTGGTGCATTGTTGAGGTTATGTAAATATTAAATCCTAATAATATTGATAATTCTTACCTAAAAGATTCCTTTCCAGATAGGTTATATAAATGATTCATTTGGGTAAATGAAATAAATTTGGATGTAAATATTACAGACTTATTGAATTGTTTGCAGGGTATTCATGCTCTGCTGAACAATTCCTAAAGATCATGTATGTTTGCATGTATGTGTGTACCACTACACACATGTGTATACACATGTGTATGTATAAAAATATCAGTTAACAGAAATATACTACATATATATACTGAAAATTTTCAAAAACCGCAATTTTGATTATAAAGTCCACTTCACACATATTGATACATTTCAGAACCAAACATGTGTATCTGTATATGCACATATACACACATACATAGGTACATGTATACATGCAAGTATGTATGTAATGTTTGCTATCTACTGGTTTATTTTACTTCTCATCAGCTCTAGTTCACTTTTTCATTACATGTCTTTGTCTTAACAATCTCATGTTCTTTCATCCAGTCACCTCTGGAAACTCCCCCGTGTGCCCTCAGACTTCCCTTTAATTGCATCTCCACGACAATCATGAGAAGACCATGTGGAGATCTGTGAGATTTATGGTGAGGATCAGATTGCAGGGAAGTCTTGTATAAGGCTCACTCTCTGTGAAGCAATGATGTTATTTAAGAGCACTGAATCTCTTCATACCCATCACTTTGACATATGCCAGATTCCACTTGGTTGCAGCTACTAAAAGGGACTGCTAGAAGCAATGTCAGTGCCCGTGTGGGCATATTTGTAAGTGACAGGACAATTCCTGTGCAAAGCCCCTAGGTTCTAAATGAAATTATTTTGAGGACTTTAGCAAATACCAGACTATTTGCAGCATGAAGTCTGTTTCTGTAAAACCTTCATTGTTCCCAAGTGCTTTTAAATAGTATCTAGGCTGAATGAAACAAATGAGGTTAAATAAAAGGTTATAATTTTACTTCTTACATTTTGATTTTGATTCATCAAAGATGTTTTTTCTTTTTAAAATGCTTTGGAAAGGCAACAAATTCTATAAAATGCATTACAAAAGAAAACAAAAAATAATCGAACAAAGGATTATCACTAGGCAAGCCACAAAAGTGACAGATAAATACCATATTAATTTAGGAAGCAATTTTGACCTTTACTGATAATCAAGGACATAAAACACATCCACCAAAAAATAAATGAAATAAAGATAAAAAATCAGAAAGGCAAACATTTTAATGTCTGACAATATCAAGAATTGGCAATGACTACTGATGCTCAGATTCTGCTTGTGGGAGGGTGAACTGAAATAACATTTTTAGAGAGCAATTTGGCATTATTGGTAACAGTGGAAATCTGCATAACCAGCAATTCCACCTCTGTGGTTGAACTCTAAATAAACATTTATACAAGTTCACAAGGGGGAGGTGTACGAAGATATTGCAACATGGTTTGAAATAGCAAAAAGAGACAAGTGCAAAGCCCAACCAGTGGCTGAGACAGCTGGATCTCACATGGCCAACTTTACAGTTCAAATCCCAGACCCAGTGGTTTGAAAAATGGACTAGGTATATGTGCGTGTGTGCCCACAATCCCTAGAGGAGAATGAAGAGGAAGGAATTATGGTGTGGCCATCCCCTCTGGAGAGTGATTTCTCATTTTCCCTCTCTGTCTCTTTCTGGAAAGTGCACAAGCCTAATAGCAACAACTTAAAAAAAAAAAAAAAAGTATACTAATGTTCATCCTTTACTTAATAAATAAGTTTAAATTTTGTATTTGTATATATATAAGTTATCAAACAGTTAACAGGAATATAATATACATGGAAATATACATATTGGTAGCTTTTCAAACTATAATGTTAGTTATAAAGCAATCTATAGTATAGTGTATCCACTAGAATAGTATTTATATAAAATTTTACAAAATATACACACAGAATACATCATGTATAATTATATGTGATGTGTTGTAAAAATAGAACTCAGCTAAATTTGTGATCATAGTTGCCTCTGTGAGGGGGCAAATATGGCTGTATCTTAACAATTATTATTACTATTTTAGGTTTTTGCCATCATGTACGTGTACTCACTGGAGAGAGAAAAAAGAGAGAGGGAAAAGTGAGAAATCACACACCCTCACCCTCCGGGGGGTGTATGGACCTGCCCCAATCCCTTTTCCATTCTCTTCTCAAGATTTGGGGCATGTACACACATTTGCCAGCATGATTTTTTGGGGGTAAGGAGAGGTTTTTTTCGCTATAGGGCGCGTGCATTTGCCAGACAGACAGAGAGAGACATAGAGACAGAAAGCGAGAAATCACCCCCCAGGGGGGATGGTCACGCCGCAATCCCTTCTCCTCCAATCTCCCCTCGGGATCTTGGGCACGCACGCACATGTGCCCGGCGTGAGTTTTAATCCACCGGGTCCAGGACGCGAACCGTGGTCGACTACGTGAGAGTCCAACCAACATGCTGGTTCCCGCCCACATGATTTTCAAGCCTCAAACTGTTGTCAACCATGTAGGAGTCCAGCATCCTAACCATCATGCCACTTTCTGGCCCCAATAATTATTGTTTAGCATAAATGGTGAGGCAAATATTTAAATAACACTGACAACAGTCAGTTCTGGGTATTAAGTATTTTTATTATAATGATTTTTGATCCTTGTTTAATTTGTTTAAAAATTTTTTCAATACAAAAATGAAACTCCACAATACTTTGTCTTACTACTTTCAATGTACTAGAATTATTGATAACTTGGGCAAACAGTTTTTTCTCTAATAATGAAGTATCATAGCTAAATATTTTAATGCCATTTCAAAAAACAAAGATGTTTATTTTATATGGGGTCATATTTATTCAAAATGATTTTAAATAAGACATTTCATTCTTCCACTGTATGAGACACTAATTTGGAGATTCTCTGATTTGAAATGTCTAACATAATTTACCTATACGAGATTATGATTTAATTTTAATTGCATTTTAAGATACAAGCTTTCCTAAAGCAATGCTCAGTATGCACCATCAATTATCTTAAAGAAAGAAACAGAAAATATATTAATTATAGGTCATGACCCAGAAAATTATGAATTTCCAACCAGAAGTAAATTATTGCCACTAATTAGCTTTCTTGTTTGCCAGATGGGGTTAAAGTCTTCGTAGCATTAGTCATTTCATACATCACTTTCTCGACATGCAAATCTAGAAGGAATGAGAATTTGAAAATATGCTAAGTGCTTACTAATATTCAGAGACAGAGTTTTGTTGGTCAGTTTTCAATGATTTCAGGGACATCTGATCAAAGTAATGTATAATACAGGGGGGCAGATACCTTATTTTTCATACTAGTATAGATCCTTTAGATGTCATTTATTATATGCCCTCCAGTCCACTAAATCTTGAACAAACTATAAAAGATGCTATGAATTGGGGGGAAAAAAGATGTGTTTTTAACATGTCTTTGTAAACTTACAGCAAAATTGTAACATTATTGGGACTGGTTTCACCTCACTCCTCCATCAGCTTAAACTAACAATACCAAATTAGTATTTTTAACAGTTATAAATAGTAGAAAAATAGCTGATCTCTTTGCTCTTCTGCTACTATTTTTCAATCTTTTCAAAATCCTGTCTAACTCTTCCTTAAAAACTTACCCGTCCCTGTTTCCATCTTCATTGCCCTCCACTTTCTGATATTTCAGTTAGATAATCTGACAACTGCTACTAAAGGACAGATAAATATTAATGAATTGTAATGGAGAAATGTATCTGTGCATTTGCAATCACAGAAAAATATATCTCTGGGATGTATATCATTTTAGAGGGGGGAAATAATATCTTATGAACCTTCTCCCTAGAATGTAAACAATAAGGGAGTAGAACACTTTTATCTCTGGTTTACTCATAATATTCCTAGCACTTGAACAGCAAATGGCAGAAAGCAGATACTCTAAGATAAATAAATAAGTAAATAAATGCTAACCATAACAGTAACATTTTTCTAAAGGAGAAAAAGGGGTAGGAGGGATCTGTGAACAAACTTACCTTTCTACTGTTTCCCACTTTGGGCCTAACCACTTTTCCCTAAGGCAAGGTACGCAGAGTGGATTTCATCAGTATCTCGATGGCACCCAGAGCATTTAGAAATCAAATCAGCATACCATGTGCTCTAGTGAAAGGAAAATGCTATTTTGCTGATTAACCATTTTCCCTGAGAAATCAAACTTTTAAGGAAGTTTTGTCTCCCCTGTTTGATTTTTAAGATACAGCCTATTTCAACACTAGCATAAAATGAGGCATATTTTAGCAGTTATGGAAATTGAAAGAAACTATAACCAGGTCAGTCTCCTGGCAAAAATATATATCAAAATTTTTTTTGTTAACAGTCTTCACTCTCTGATCCTCGAGCCAAATATCCACAAACACACTCTCCCAAGTCTCTAATGTCCCCATAACCATTCAGATTGTAAATATTTTCTCTATTTTTTTCTTTGTAAAATCAACCATAATGGTAGAACAGTAGTTTAAAAGGGAATAGCAATGGCAAGATGGAATTCACATAGTAGTAAGAAGGTGGCTAAACAATGATTTCCATGTTCCACTCCTGCATTTCATCAATAATTCCTTCCTAATAACACCAGAAACTTCTAGGCCATCTCATCTGAGGGCATCCTTTCTTTTTTTCTTTCTCTCTCTCTTTTTTTTTGGGGGGGGGGGGGATTTGAGAGGGTTTGAGAGGTTTTTGGTCTAGGGCTTGTGTGCTTGCCGGAAAGACAGAGAGAGACAGAGAGAAAGAAAGCAAGAAATAACCCCCCGGGGGGAATGCCACGCCACAATCCCTTCTCCTCCATTCTCCTCTGGGGATCTTGGACACACATGCACATGCGCCTGGCGTGAGTTTATGCCACCTGGTCTGGTACTCAGACCACGGTTGACTACATGGGAGTCCAGCAACATAGCCATTATGCCAACTGCTGATCCCTGAAGGCACCTTTTGAGTCCACACTTTGATCCTTCAGAAGCTTCCAACATAGTTTAAAATACTCTCCTCTATGGCACCACACTTTTCTGATTTTTCTCCTGTCTCTCTGGCTTCCATTTTTCCTGTCATGTTTTCAGGCTCCTTCTTATCTGACCTCTAAGTGTTATGCTCAGGACTCAGGTCTACATACTCAGGTCTTTCCCCAAACGTTACCCTGTCTGAAGATGCAAAACAAAAATATATGCGAGAAAATCCCCATATTTTTACCTCTAGTCCAGGTTTCTTTTCTGAACCATGGAATTTTATATCAGTTTGCCCTTTCAGGTAGTCTTTTTAGTTGTCAACTGAAGTACTATAAATATTAACATGCCCAAGACTGAACTCAGTCTCCTCTCCACCACAAATGTACTCTTCCTCCTCTAATCCTTTCAGTAGAAAACTGGAAATCATCCTTGATGTCTCCCTTTCCTATAGATAAATGTCTCACATACAGAGGACTCAATAAATGTGCATATCGAGTTCCTAAGTGAGGAAGTAGCTAGAGTCTTTATACGAGCATCCCTAAGAGCACATTATGTAGGCAATCTCCCTTTCCACCAACATACATTTAATTGTGTATTTTTCTTAGACCTTTAATTTAGTAGGAGATGCAAAGTTCTCTTTTGCTTTAAGGTAATATCAGTGCATCTTGGTTGAGTAATATACTTACATCATTTTATCTTATTCTAAATAACCTTAAGGGAGAGTCATTGCTTTTTTCATTCTCTAGATGATGAAGGTGAGGCTTAGAGAGTTTAAGTGACTTTCCATAAGGCACCCAGCTAGTCATTGGCAGAGCTGGGATAAAAATTGAGATTTTTTTTTCTTTTTTCCTATGTTAATATATGATTCCAGGCCATTGTAGGATTATATATATTTTTTATTATATAAAATGAGGTCAATGGGAGATTAGCCTCAGTTTCTTCATCCATAGAATAAGGATAATAATATCTACCTCAATGCGATAATTAAATGAGATAATGTATGTAAAGCACTTAGTACAGTGATTGGGCCATGGTAAGCCCTTGTGATGGACTACAATTTATTAATGTGAGATTTTAAACCTCTTCCTCTATAAAATGCGAAGCAATTAAAGGCTTTTGAGCAAGATAGTGATACAAAAGCCACTGTAGGGAAGATTAATCTGTCACTTGTGGGAAGGTTATATTAAAGTAGAGAGGAACTGGAGACAAAGAAATGGCTTGAGAACTGTAAGAATAACTCAGGCAAAAAAGTACGCTTGCCTAAATGAAAGTGGTGGCCATGCGGGGCCCCAACTCCAGCTTGGGGGTGTGCTTCTAGGTGTGCAGCACAAGAAGAGGTGTTGCGAGGGTGGCCATGTCTGTGCTGAGGCAGAGCCAGCAAGGGGAGTAGAGGAAGCCTTCAAACAATTAAAAAGAAGAGTGTCTAAGCAGCAACAGAGATGGAGGCACTGGATGTCAAGCTAGAAGTCAGGGGAGGATGGAGGCCATGACTGAAGTTTTCCCTCTCAGACCACATCTCATCCACAGAAGTGTTTGTGCAGGGATATTAATTCCCAACTGTCTTAATTGTCCCTATTTTACAAGTCTACATTTCTGGACTTTATTTATCAGTTAGAAGCTGTAGAAGCCCCAAATCCATATTCACACACTACAATAATCTCCCTTAGCTTACATTTCCTTCAAATTCCCCAAATCCCTACTGAAGCCTGGTTTGTTATCTAAAGCCCGCTTCACTCATCCATGGGAAAGGACCGAAAGCCAGCCTGTGTCTCAAGCCAGTCAGACCGCAACAACAGCCATAATGGTTCAAGGGAAGTATTTTCAACATCAACAGTGAAGTCCTCGATAGTGAGAGTTCTTACCCATTTTAAATAAAATGGAACTGAACTTCCTGTCTTGTGGTAGTAGCATGAGATTGTTTTAGAAGCTCCACACTGAACTGTACACTAGCATTGCTCAACATAAAAAGGAAGGAATGTGAGCCAGCTAGGTGGTGTGGTGCTTAAGACGCTGGGTTCTATGTGGCCCACTATACCATTCGAGTCCCAGACCCAACAATTTGAAAAATGCACCAGGTATGTCTGTGTGCATGCCCAAAATCCTAGAGGGGTTTGGGGCAGGGTTTGCACCTTGGTCATCTCCCCTGTGGGGTGCTCTCCCACTTTCTTTCTCTCTCTGCATCTCTCTCTAGTGAGCACATGTGCCCTGTAGCAAACTTTTTAAAAAGAGGAAACAAAAAAAAAAGAATGACATGGAGAGATGTTAAAAAGGGTTAATTATGGCAGTGTTCTGGATATCAGAATTCAAAGGCAAGGAAATTAGTAGTACTTCAGAAAATTTAAAAAATGACTTTAAAGCAGCCAAGCCTTATGCTTCTTTAATTTATCCCAGAAAAAAAAAAAAAAAAGTAAGAGCAGTACATTACTGAGTTTCATGATTTAAAAATTAAACTTCCTGAATGAGAATTCAACTTCAGCAGTCAGAAACATGCACTCGGTATGTTACTAAGAAAGAACTGCTAATAAATTCATCTCTCAATAAAAGTATAGAATTTGATATGTTTAAAAAAATGGTTAACCTGGTATTCTAAATTTCTTTATTGAAACCTATCACCAAACAATAACAAAACTTACAGAGCATTATAGCTGCTCAGTGAAGTAATAACTGCTTGGATTAGATTCTCTGCTTCAGCAGAATCTAGATACATGTTCGAGAGTGATATACAGCGAGGCCAGAGATACCGTAGAATGCCTTCACAGCAGACTGAACATCGGAATTGACACTAAACCTCGTGTCAAGATACACACAAAGACTTCCAGACACAGAGCGCACCTGAGGTTATAATCTGTCAAGATTAACAAAGAGTGAATACCTGCTAAAGCAAATAGACTGTGATATAATTCTCATCCTCAAACTGGTGAAAGAAGATTTGTCTTCCCAATTAACATTCAAGTGCATAAAGCTGAAATCCATTTCCTCGTTTTCTGATAATTTATGCAGCAATGTACAGAAGTAATAGTCATGGTTGCATGGCACATTTATACAATACTTTCCATCCCCAAGGACCCTAAAGCTCTTTACAATTATAGCTAATGTTTGTTAAAGTACTTTTAAGGGGGAGAGCTCCACAGACATTCCAAATATTATGATTATAAAAAGCTTGATACAGTATGTATAGGAACACTTCACTCTCATGAAATTGTTGCCAGTTTTACTGTAAAAACTGGAGTTCTTTTAGGAGGCTGATGAGCCAATGTTTATACAACCTCTTCTTCAAGAAGCTTAAAGTCAACCTCTTCTCCACTGTAACCGTCTTGTATTCTGGTCTACAACTACTTATTTTCAGAATTATAAGAAAGGGGCATATTGTTAATAGGAACAAAATTTATTTTTGTCAACAGAGTCATTATTTCCAAATGATAAGCCTGTAGAAAGAATAATGATGCAATTAGATCCTTCAGCTCAGCAAGGACAGAGAGTATGTTATATTGTTTTGTGAGTCTCAGCATCAGGAACATCTTTCCATATAGAAACTTGTGAGTGAAACAGCCCAAGAGAATGGCAGAAACTAGACTTCTCAGCCTCAGTCACAGTAGCATACCAGTGACCTAGACCCTGGAAATCAGACCAGGCTCCTGGACTTTGAACAGAAAGCCTATTTCATGGAACAGAAAGCCTATTTCATGAAACAGTAGGGACTGCGTGGAAATCCAATCTGGCAAGAACTGTATCCAGTATCTAATCTGGCAAGCATTGGCTCCATTGACCTTATCCAGTTGTCAGTAGTTCTAGAAACAGAGCCCAGAGCAAACAGCTTGAATGAAATACGGGGTCTGTGTCCATCCATGGTGACAATAGGTTTATCACAGGATCAATTCTACAATGTGAGTCATGGATATTTTTTCTCCTAACAATGTAACCTCCAAATTTGGATTCCCAACCATCCTGGAGATTAAGTGTGAGCTACTTTCTGTCTTGTAATTAAACATTTTTTTTTCTGCTTAAATTATTAAAGTAGGTCTCTGTTGCTTACAAGCTAAATCCCTGACCAATTGATATATCAGTGATGGTTTAATCAATTTAAGCCAGTAATTCAATAACTAGTTCACTTTTTTTTCTTTTTAATTGCTAGAGGTCAAATGCCCTTGCCAAAGAGAGAAAGAGAAAGAGAGAAAGAGGGAGAGAGAGCTTCCCAACAGGGTTCAGTCCCACTGAAATCCCTTCTCTTCCATTCCAGCATCCCAGTGGTATGTGGGGCATTCACATGCCCCCAGTGGCATTGTCTCTCAAGGTGGCAGGCCAGAACTCAAAATACAGTAGGTCATGTGGAATGCGGCTCCCCTTAACCATTAGGCTACCTACAGGGCAGGCCCAGTATTTCTTACCTCAATAAGCTAACTGTGATATATAACCTTACTCTTGTCATCATTTTTTTTTCCTTTTGTTCCATCAAGCAAGTTTAGATAAAATCATCTAGGTCTTTCTTTGTTTTGATTTGGTTTGGTTCTCAGTGTGTGTGTGTGTATGCATGTGTGTGTATGCATGCATGTGTTTGTATGTATGTATGTGTGTGTATGTTTGCATGCAGGTGTGTGCATGCATACTCATTTGACTCTCCTTTGGATCTAGTAGATTTTTTGCTAGAATCAGAAACCTCCCTGTGGTTGCCTGAGCAAAATAAAAATTATGGCACTTAATTAGCGCAGCTGTTGGGGCCAGTAGATGGCATAGTGGTTATGTGGCTAGACTCCCACCTGGCTGACCATGGTTCAAGTCATGGACCCTGGTGCCTTGAAACTCATGCCAGGCACATGTACATGCATGCCCAAGATCCCAGGAGGAGAGTGGAGAAAAATGGATTGTGGTGGGTATGACCATGCCAGCCTCCCCAGGGATGATTTCTCATTTTCCCTCTCCCTATCTCTCTCTCTCTCTCTTTCTCTCTCTCTCTCTCTCTCTCTCTCTCTCTCTCTCTCTGTCTTTCTGTCTTGCCAGGGAGTGCGTGCCCCCTGACACAAAAACCTCAAAAAAAAAAAAAATTAACACAGGTTTTTTTTTTTTTTTTTTTTTGAGAGATTTTCACTGTAGACTGTAGGGGGCGTGCGCTCGCCAGACAGACAGAGAGAGGCATAGAGACAGAAAGCGAGCAATCACCCCCCAGGGGGGATGGTCATGCCGCAATCCCTTCTCCTCCATTCTCCTCTCGGGCTCTTGGGCATGCACGCACACGCGCCCAGCGTGAGTTTTAAGCCACTGGGTCCGGGACACAAACCGCGGTTGACTACGTGGGAGTCCAGCGACATAGCCATTACGCTAACTGCTGGTTCCCACACAGTTGTTTATTCTACTTATCTACACATGTTTTTGTATTTCTTGAAGATTTTGTGCCACCCTTCTAAGACAACTCGGTATGTGGTTAAATTTTGTAAAGCAAGTTATTTAATACTTACAGGAAAAATGAAACAAATGTCTCTCATACAATATTTTGGCTACTTTGGGCTAAGGGTAAAATTACTGTGGACAGATTTAAATAAGTTTCAAACTGTTTCATGTCTCCTACACCTTCCATGGCAGTAAAAATACTGTGTGCTAAAAAGCTAGGCAAGATGGCTCAAAAATGACTTTGGTGATTATGAAGGCACTGAATTCAGTGATGTATGAGTAGAGCTCTCCCAGACCTACTTTATGAAATGTGAGAACAAAAATCAGGATTTTGAAGTTAATATATAATCTCAAATATGATCTTAATTACATAGATGTAGTTAAATGACTACACTAAATATCGAGTAGACTAAAATGGAACCAGTACACTTGGAAAGTTTAAAAAGGCATGTCTTTTAACTGAATAATTCTTTTTTCTTTCTTTTTTTGATTTTTCAGAAGGCACATGCACTTATAGGAGAGAGAGAGACAAAGAGAAAAAGGGAGAGAGAGAGAGGATGAGAAATCACCCTCCCCACCCATGAGGAATTGTTCATGCTACAATCTTTTCTCCTCCATTTTTCCCTCCTATCAGGATCTGCAGAACGCATGAACACATACCCGGGGTGTTTCTCAAGCCACCAGGTCCAGACTCAAGCTATAAGGTCAGCCATGTGAGGATCCAGCCACCTTAACCACTGCCACAGGCTGGCGCTAACTCAATAATTCACTAAAGGAAAGTTTTAGAAAAGTTTTGTGGTGTTTAATAATCTAGATACAGGCAAACCTGGGTTCAAATTATGATTTTGTTGAGGACTAATAGTATCACATAGATGAATATGTCACCTTTCCCAGCCTCCGATTTCCATCTAAAAAGAACAATTATAATACTTGCCTAAAGGGTTGTTAAAGACTAAATGAGCTTGTAAAGCTTTTCGCATAGTGCCTAGTGCATAGTATTGATGCTGTCACCTAGTACAGTGATAAGTATTATTATTATATTGTTATTATCTTGCCATAGAAAATCTCACACCACTGTTTGACATTACATAAATGTCTCTCAATAGACAAAACCTTGAATAAGTTGTTTCAGCCATCTTTGGCATAACAGCAGACCAGCTAAGAAGTGAAATATCTCCGTATGCACCGATAGTGATGAAGGTTCACTGTATGCTACCGGTCACTATAAAAAGCAAGTTGCAGAATATCATGTATCTGGTAACTACTTTTTTAAAAATATGAGTCTCTATAGATATCTTCTTGCATGTGATCATAAGTGTGTCTGAAGAGTTGTGTAACAGTTGGTACTAGTACTCTCTGAGGAATGAAAATGTGGGGGGAACTAATGAAAAAAG
The DNA here is from genome assembly GCF_000334495.1 of Tupaia belangeri chinensis. NCBI lineage: Eukaryota > Metazoa > Chordata > Mammalia > Scandentia > Tupaiidae > Tupaia > Tupaia belangeri. Next base: position 2,955,820 of record NW_006160032.1, read on the forward strand.
CATTTTACTTTTATTTTATAAATTGTCCCCCTCTCTCTACGTATGTATGACTATGTATGCTGTCATTAACAAAAAAAAAAAAGTTACTCTTATACTAAATAATGAAAAAAAAAAAACATTTTCACTACCTTTTTATTCAACAGTGACCTCCTGAGTTTTACACTAATAATAACGCTGACTTCTCCCCATAAATTACATGTAGGTACAAGCACAGTCCCTCTTCCTACACCCAGAGTCTGTAATATTAACAGGAGATATTTGTGTAAAAGGAAGCGACTCCTATGACTCTCGCATATTTTGATGGCATTTCTCCAACTGACTATTGATACAAAGTTTATGACTCTATCATGTCCTACTTCTCCTAAAGCCATGCTCCAAAACATTCACATTTCTTTCCCTTTGGAGCAATTCCTTCTTGCCTTGCCCAAGTCAGATGCTCTTCATTTACCTGAGAATAATAATGAACCCTTCATTTTTCCTCAAAAGCAATATGCAAGGAACTCATGAAGTTCCCGTATTAACGTCACAGATATTTATAACGTGTCAGCTCTGTGAGAGGAACTGCCTCACCTGCACCACAGCTCACTGGCATCTCATGTATGGTTGGTTGGCAACAAATAGAATCAAAGCCTCTGTCCACATGTAGTCCATTTATTTTAGAGAAATTAGGGCCCAACGTAGTAATATTCACTGCCCACCAATTCTAGATGAAGGGGAAAAAAAAAAACAAAACAGGTAGCCTTTAAGCAATGGGTTAATCCCACATGCCACTCCATACGTATTTGGATGATGGATGACTAGAATTTGAAGTAACTGGACAGCTGTCTGAACAGACTATTTCATTATACGTGAAGGGATGCCATTTCTAACTATGATGATAATTAGAGTAGATGAAATGCATAAATCAGTGGAGTTTTTTTATAGCATTGGTTTGGGGGAACAATTTTTAACCCTCCTTATGGACTCAATGCATTGGATTAGAAGCCAATGCATGTTGCTATAATTGGAAGAATATGATATTCTTGTTGCGAGTGCTACATGGTGTGTATTTTTTTTTTGTATCCGCATTCACTGAGTAACACACAATGCAATAGGAATATCCTGCTTCAGTCAAGAGATTAAATTAAATGTGCTTGATAATATTGTTGTTCTTATAGTGTTGTTCTTTTAGCCAGGTTGATCCTTGAGTTAAAGGAGACTTCTTTTACCCTTTCCCAATACCTCACAGATTTATAATATTCCTCATTCAGTTATCTGTTAAATGTGTGAAAAGATTCCCCAAATCTTAAAGGCTTAGAAGAACCGCTGTTTGTTATCACTCATTATTCCATGTTGTCAAGGATCAGTAAGTTAGTTCTCCTGTTGATCTTGCTTAGAGCTTTTCATGTAGCTGTGGTTAGATAGTGAATGGGGCCAAATTCATGAGGATTCATGACTGGGGTTCTGGGGAAGATTCTGAGATTCTGGAGCTGAAGGAAACTGGACATTACAAATTGGACACAGAAGAATATTCTCTAAATACTGTGTATTTAGAACATAAATTTAAATTTTCCATGACCTGTCTCTGTTGAACCTGTTAAACATACAAGGGTATTTATCACTTATATTTGTGTGAATATTTGACATTCTCTGGGCACATGATAGGTTTTAACTGTTTCTATTCTCTTTGGAATTGGGGGAGGTCATGTGACTAGTTTGGCCAATGAAATATGACTCCTTATCACCTTAAAGCCCAAAGGTATCTCCTCTCCAGGCAGTCTTTATTATGGTTTCTCTATTATTATGTCCATGTTTTGGGTCATCAGAAAAGTCACGACATATTTTTCTGTGTTCTTAGATGCCAAAAGAAGTCATGATTTTTTCAAAGACCTAATAAAATCTACAGCAGTATACTCAGATTTCTTATATGGTAGCTTGGCCGTCCCTATAGTAAGCTTTCTAAGAGGGAAGAAACAGAAGTTGCCAGTATTCTTAAAGGTTTGACAGGTATCTAAATCTTCAGATCTGCTATATTCAGTGGTTAATCCTATACCCAGACCAGCTAAAATTCAATGTGTGAAGGAACTTCACAAATGTATGAATACCAGGAGGCAGAGTTCATTAGAGGCCATCTTCAAAAAGCAGTCACCACAAAGCCATTTATGGAAGGGGACATACATATGTTATGATGGCCTGACCAGGCCTGAGTTGACTGGCTCAAAGCTCCAGCCACTGGACTCTAAACTTAGTAACTGAGAACAATGTTTCACATTTGGAGCACAGTGTTTCATTCTTTGTCCCTGTTAGTAATTTAATTATAAACCCTATTGTTACTCCTTGTTTGCTACTTTATCACTACTCCATAAATTTAGACTATAGTACATAATACAATGTAATCGTGAGTTCAAATTCCAGCTCAACCACTCAATAGATGTGTGATAGGGACAAATGAAAATGTTAAATTTTTCCTATGTGTAAAATGGCTATTTTGTAATACTATTCTCATTCATTGAAATAATGCATAGAAAGCGATTTGCCTAGGTCCTGGAACTTATAAAGCACTCATTAAATGGTAGTTACTTTCTCTTACTGTATATCTGTCCTACTTCCCCACTGTCCTACTTTCTCCAGACTTACCCACTTATAATCTGTAGTACTATCGTACTAGTGGCCCCTAAAACATTTAAAAGATCATATCACTCTTATTTCCAAAATTTTGCTGATTATTTCTTCACAGTGTAGTCTGAATATTCTTAGCTTGGCATTCTCATCCCTCTAAAATTGTACATTTTCTCCTATTCCTCTTCTGAAATGCCACCAAGCTGATTCCACTAGTGTTTCTCCAACCATCCAGAGGTATATCCTCATACCTCCGCTTTGTTTTCTAACTGCCGAGAATTCCTCACTTGCCCCACACACCCAGCTAAAAGAAACTAATAATTTTGTCTCTAAAATTTTTCAATAAATATAAGTCTAAGAATTTGCATGAATGATATATTGGGAGCATAGATTTAAATACCTGCATGACTCATATATTGAAGCCCCCTCAATTTTTTTGATGGAGTAACATCTGATAAAATCATTTTAAGTTAGAAATATCAAAAGTCAAAGGTCAGCCCCATAACACAGCAGTCAAACACAGTTCATGGGGACCTGGATCACACATAGCCTACTATAGTTGGAATTCTGGCTTGGACAACTGAAAATAATACACTGGGTAGCTGGGCATGCATGCCCCAAATCCCAGTAGTGTGGATAATTAAGGAATGATGGGATGACTGGGCGCCATTGGAGGAAGGTGCTTCCTCTATCACTTTTTGGCAAACACACATGCTCTCTGGCATTTACATATTTTTTAAAAAGGCCAAAGTGCATTTAACCCACCTAATCTACTGAACCTAGATTGAACCTAGCCTACCTTAAACATGCTCATGTTTGCACTTGTAGGAGAGAAGCAGAAATAAAGCTGAGCAGAATTGTCTAACATAAGACCTGTTACATATGAAGTGTTGACCATCTCCTGTGTTGAACACTGTACTGAAAGTGAAAAATAGAATGGTATTGTACTGCCTATTGCTAGTCCAGAAAAATATCAAAAGTCAAAAGTCAATGAATTGTTTCTTTTGAATGAACAGTATTTTTATACCATCAAAAAGTTGAAAAGTAATGCATCAGACTATCATAAAACTGTTCATATTCATCTGAGTCTACGCTATGCTGCTGTAACGAATAGACCTCTACATGTAGAGGGTTGGTACAATGGATGTTTTACTTTTCATCCATAGAACACTTCATCTTAGTGAAGAACCTGGACTTGTGTAGGGCTCAGGTTTAAAAGTAATTCACATCACTTTCACTCACATTCCACTGAAGAGGATTATATTATATACTCTAAGTGCAAAACACACTGAAAACTATAAGTGAGTTTTTGGTCCAAAGAAGAGAGAGTAGTATATATGGTACAAAGGTAGCCGCTTCTAACAAATCATTCATCTCAAATAACACAATCCAAAGATAAGAAAAAGGGAAGTTGTAAGGTTTGTGACAATTTAGAAAGCCCTTGATGCAACCCCATATATTAATATTCATTGGTCTAGCCAATTTTTGCCGTGAAGTAATGGCTGTCAGTTCTAACCAGACGTTATGATTTTTCAAAGAAAAGCAAAAACCAGTTTTGCACATAAAATGTCCACTTCAAAAGTATCAATACTAATCTAATACTTCAATAAAGGTGGTGCAAGCCAAATAGCCCATCTCCTTCTGACCAATTCTGATCAGCAAGCTACTGGTATGTGAAAGCTGCTTTAGACATGGACTCTGCTCAAGTTTTGGAACTACACCTCTTGTTATCCAATCAAGTTTGATTCATGTAGAGATTCTGGGGCAAATTATAAGAAAATTGGACATTACAAATCTGACACAGAAGAATATTCTCTAAATTCTGTATATTTTAGACCATAAACTTAAATTTTCCATGTCATGTCTCTGTTCAACCTGCTAAACATACAAGGGTATTTATTACTTATATTTGTGTGAATATTTGACATTCTCTGGGCACATGATAGGATTTAAGTGTTTCTATTCTCTTTGGAGTTGAGGAAAGTATGTGACTAGTTTGGCCAATGAAATATGACAAAAAGTAACTTGCAGAAGGAAGTTTAAGACCCATGCTATGCTTTGCTCTTTTCTCCCACCCTTCTTGGAGTGACAGGCAAAGGTCCAGGCATTGCCTGTCCTGTCAGCCTGGACCTTACAGTGACAATGCTCCAGAGCAGAGCTCCTAGCAACCCACAACAGAAAAGCATGAATGGAGAGCAAAAAGTGTTGTTTTAAGCCAGCAGGATTTGGGGGTTGTTTGCACAGCATAATCTGACCTCTCCTGATGAATTTCCTTGTTAAGGGCCATGTTTCAACAACATCTAGTTCTTCAGATGAGGAATTACAAGGGTTTAGACTGAGAACTGCATGACTTGGCTCTAAGTCCTCTGGAAGAACTGTTTGAACATTGATCATGTTACTTATTCTCTCTGATCCTTAATTTTGTCATCTATGAAATGTAGAGATTGGTACTGGGTAGTTTTAGAGGTATGTTTTTATTCATGAGTTCTTCCCCTAATATCACTGTAAAGTCTGTGTGAAGTGACAACCACATCAATCCTGAATGAAGAATAAATCTTTATCAATAAACAAATTGACATTAAACCCTATATTTGGTTACAATAATGATATTTCCATTATATTTGTTTTTATATCAGGTTTTGAATGTATATGTACATTTTAAAATAATTAGATATAAAATTTGCGAGTGCCTAATGGGTTATGAAAACACAATTTCTAAGCAAATACACCAAACTCAAAAAGCTTAAGTAACTTCCTTCAATCACAAAAATGCTTAATGAAAAAAGTCTAGAACTTAAATCTCATTTCTGAGCATATGTTCTATTTCTATTACCATATTTGCAATCTAAATTGGATTTCCAGCAGAAAGTTTTATTTATTTTATTTACTTTTGATTTTTGCCCTGCCGACATACAGAGTACAATTAGGATATCTTCAAGACCGTAGGTCACTTTACACCACCCACTGAGAGAAATATGGAAAAACACTTGGAGAATTTGCCTTGTTTAAAAAAAAATAGAACATTTCAATATGTCTTTTAGTGAAGGAAAAAATGAAAGAAGCAAGTTCAAAATGAAAAATCACTCGCCAGCAAGCATATTGTGATAAATCAGCCATAACATGATTATAGCAACTTCCTTGGGAAAGAAATCAATGCTCAAGCAGACTTAGATAGACCAGGGGGATCAAATGAAGGTCAAAGGTACTTCTCCATCTTGAAATTGGATAATTATTACTGTTATTATTGTCAGTTGCTATAAAATAATACTAGGAGAAATATACAGAGTCCCAGTGCTGCTTTTATTGGCTCACTAGACAAGTCAATCCATTATAAGGAAATAAATTCAAGCATGTTTCTCCATCCAAATATCAAGTGAATTAGGGTAATTAGAAGAAGGCTACCCATGAGTCTCCCTGAGATATTTTCCTTTTGAAAAATAAGCAGAATATATAAAACAAGCCATTTTGAAAGAAAAAATTGCATGCATTTCTTTTGTTTTAAAAATTGGACAGTAAGGCTTGCTTTAATAGAAAGGATTCCAGGTTGGAAATCTGAGAGATGGATTATGAATGGCTGCTTTGCCACTTTACTAGCTAACCTGCTAATCCTGGAAGCATCAAGAGGCCTATTTCTCTCTTATTCATAAAATCCAGTTGTCACTAAGTTTCTGTTTTGCCGCTGTAACAGTCCTAAACTATTTTCTTTCTTTTCTATTCTATTCCTGGCATCAGCATCCAGTCTTTAGCCTTCCTGCCTGCGTTCCTGTCCCTGGCTTTCTTCTGATCTCCTTTCCTTCAGCCTCACATTTCTCATACCCTCTCCTTATGTAATCCAAGTGAAATTTCCGAAATGGAAATCTAATCATGGTGTTCATGTCCTTTAAATCATTAAGTGGCTCCCTGTTATACATAATTATTTTCCAAAGATTAGAGCTGCCTTTTCCTTGCCAGACATCAAACTGATTATAAAACAAATCCATCTTCTGTTTTCTATTTACTATCTAGTAATAATCCCTTATTGCTTTTATTAGATTCACAGCACTCTACTGGTGAGATGTTTTTTTTCGTATTTCATAATTCTCTCTTGGGACCAACCCTAAGGGAGCTGGACCCCACATAGTCAACCAGGGTTCAAATCCTGGATTCAGTGACTTGAAAAACATACTAGATACATGTGCTTGCAGTTCCAAAATCCAAACAGGCTAGAGAAGTACAGAAAAAAAAACTGTGACATGACCATGCCCCACTTGGAGATGCTTCCTCCCTGTCTTTCTGTCTCTCTCTAGTGAGTGCACCTGCCCTCTGGCAAAATATGTATTTTTTTAAATCTATCTTTGTTTGGGGCTGGGATATAGCAACAGAGATTCTTCAATGGTCAGTCTGTGTGAACACAACTAGCTCATTGCTGCTATAAGGAGACTCATGCACCTGCTGTTACAGCATAACCTAAAATTTTACTTTAATTTGAAGTGTTAAAAGAAGAGTTTCAGGGGCCAACAGGTGGCATGGTGGTTAAGGGTATTAGACTCCCACATGACCAATGGCAGTTCAAGTCCTGGACCTGGTGGCTTGCTTTCTCACTTTCCCTCTCTCTCTCTCTGTCCCTCTTTCTCACTGTGTCCCTCTGTGGTCAAATTAAAAATAAATAAATAAATAAATACATACATACATAAATACATAAATAAAGTTAAATAATTTAAAAAAACAATGTTTTAAAAAAGAAGAAACAAAGAAAGAAGAGCTTCTTTTGGGCATTAATAGAAATGTCCAAAAGCACATGCTGAAATTCACAGGAATATGCATGTGTTCCTGTGCACATGTAGGTATGCATGTGTGTTTGTATTTGCGTGTGTGTAGCTGAAGCATAGAAGTCATTCTCTTCTGAAAGAACTAATTTATAAAAGTTCCAATGATGAAAGGAAATACAACATATCCTGGGTGGTTGGAAAAGCCATGATGCATTTTTGCCTAGAAAAACGTAGATATGTCGTGACTTTCCTGACAACCTGATATTTCCAAGTGGAAAGGCCCATATCTGTAACTCCATGCTCCACATATACTATTAATAGACTATAAAGCTAATGCTTTAAAGTAATACTTTTTTGGGTTTTTTTGGAGAGGTTTTTGATATAGGGCATATGCGCTCACCAGAAAGACAGAGACAAAAAGAAAGAAAGCAAAAAATCACCCCCCTGGGGGGATGGCCATGCCACAATCCCTTTTCCTCCATTCTCCTCTTGGGATTTCGGGCATACATGCACATGTGCCCGGCGTCAGTTTAAGCCACTGGATCTGGGATTCGAACTGTGGTTGCTTACATGGGAGTTCTGTGACATAGCCATTACGCTAACTGCTGGTCCCAAATAATTAATACTCTTGACCTGTGTGGCAGGATTTTCTTCTGTCACTTGATCAACTCAAGTACAAATGTAGTGAGTGTCCAGGGACATAATTGCTATGCCATTGTATAATTTTAATTTTTACTATTAATATAAATTCAAAACTTGTTTAGGATAAGAGAATTTTCTATTATTAAGTGGGCATATAAATTGAGCTTTGAAGCTACATATTTTTATTTGTCAACCTTGCAAGTGAATAAAGATTTACTGTTACTTAGACACTGAGGGCTCTAGATTTTTATCACTGAACAAAAGTTTCTATTTTACTTCTGAAATAGCTACACTGTTTTTTTATAATAACGGTTGAGCTTCAAGGATTAATAATGGGGGGGGGGAGTTACTATCTCTGTCCAAAGAAAGAAAGGTGTGTAAATTTATATAATTAATAGATATTAACACTGGATACTCCTCTCCCTGCATGGAACATCACTTCTAGTGTAATGTTATCTATTTATTCTATAAAGTACATTTTGTGTAATAGAAGCTAATTATAAACACTTGCAAATTGGGTCTGGATTAACTAGGTATAGTTCAATTTTTCTGAAATACTTATTCTTTGTTTGTATTTATATGTACAGGTACAAACTTTAAAAAAAAAATGAGTACATGTTTCAATGTCTATGATTCAGTGACAAATCCCAGAAAGTCTTGTCTTATTCATTAGGATAATGAAGCAAAACAAGCACTGGTCTTCTGCTTCTAGCTTGTGAGATTCTAGTGGGGAAAAGTAACAGATGTAGGTTTCATTTACTCAGCTACCTGCGGACTTCCAAGGGGTATGGCATCCAGGGGGCAAAAGACATGTGAATGCTTTGATGTATTTGTTCATCTTTGATCATTAATATTTAGTTGTCTTCTTTCTCTCATTTTTAAACTATTATTCATCTTGATATATGTGTTTATTTGTGTGGGTGTGTGGGTGTATTCATTTCAACAAATGTATTGACCAGCTCCTATTTGAAGGCTCAATGAAAAGTGCTAAAAGGCACCAAAGGTGAATAAATTGTGGATCTTAGTTTCATGTGGTTATAGATTAACTGGAAGAGACATAGAGCTTTATATCCAGACAGAACTTCCCTAACCTGATTCACATTTGTAGGCAAACTTGGATGTGTAACAAGGATATTCATAGTTATTATTTATCCTTTATTATGTGATCATCAGAAATATTAATATGTTTGTTTATGGGGCAGATACATGGGATGTTATTACTGACTCTACCAGTATACTATAAATTGTATAAAAATATGTGCCAAATTACATTTTTTAAATTAGAAATAAATTCTGGAACATATTTAACCCCAAAAATGATAGATCCAGGGCTGATACTGATGAAATCTGGGCTGCCATATTTGATGGTCAGAGCAGTGGGACTGTCTGTCCAACTCCCTCTGCTTCTATAACTAAGTGCTTTTTGATGGAGAAAGGAGTCTTTTAAAAATGTAAGCAAAGGGCCAGCCTGTGGCGTGGTGGTTGAGGTGGCTGAATCCCACATGGCTAACCACCTAGTTCAAGTCTCAGACCTGATGGCTTGAGAAACATGCCAGGCACATGTGCATACCTGTCCAAAATCCCAGAAGGAGAAATGGAGAAGAGATTGCAGAGTGAGCATTCCCCATGGTGGGAGGGAAGTGCTTTCTTCTCTCTCTCGATCTCGGTGTGTGTCTCTGTATCTCTCTGTCTCTCCCTCCTTTCTGTCTCCAGCAAGCATGTGCGCCTTCTGGAAAAATTTTAAAATAAGTGTTTTTGAAAAAATGAGTTATCTTTTAGCCAAGCACTACCTAGGGAGGACACATGGCATGTATAAGAAAATATCTTTTTTCCATATATTTCATGACAATTAGCCAAGGCTTTGTAGGAAGTGAAGTTTGAGGTGGGAGTGATCACAAATCTGTCAGGGGCAGGGATGTGTTTAAAAGACAGCTATGAAGAAGGCTTACAGTGAGCAGAATAAAAGAGACCAAGAGGTATTCATAGCAGACAACTTCATTTATTCCTCACAACAACAGTTAATTAAGGCACTCATTTTACAGGTTAGAAGTTTAATATTTATAGAGTAATTTGGTCATGGTTATACAATGTAAGGTTGTGATGGCAGGCTTCTGATGCAGGGTGATAGCTCTTCCAGCTAATACTCTTATCACTCTGCTAAACTGGAATACTAACCTGGGAACATAGTAAATCTGAACTCTGGTGCTAACCACACCTGCCAGCTCTCCACAGCAATTGTATCCCCTTAGGGTTGCAGAATAGCTGGAACCAAAAATAAAAACAAAAGCCTATAATGTAATAACAACAAAAGCAAAATTGTGGAGGATAGCTTCCAAAACATTATTTGTGCTTTGTGGAGAATCCAGCTCTAGTTACCCCAACTGTACCTGTGATGCCTCACTTATTTTTCCAACCCCTTTATAATATAGATGCTGGGACCACCAGGTGGCATAGTGTTTAAGGTGATGGACTCCCATGTGGTCTACTATGGTTCCAGTCCTAGACCTGGTGCCTTGAAACTCACGCTGGGTGCATATGCGTGTATGCCCAAATCCTGAGAGGAGAATAGAGGAGAAGGGACTGCTATATGGCCATCACCCAGCGGGTTATTTTTGCTTTTTGACTCTCTCTTGGATGAACACACGTGCCCTATGACAAGTCTCTACAAAAGGAGGGGGGAAGAGGGTACCATTAAGTTCCCTAATTTTGACTCCTCATCTTTCAAAGTAATTGAAATGGTGACATTGTTTTGTTCTAGCTCTCTTAAATTTATGAGTCTCTCATCAAAGTCATTCATTGATGAACTTAGGACAAGAAAAATCTTAACATATTTGATGATTTCTCCTATACTTGTCTGTTTGAACCTGTTGGTCCTGCTCTCTGTTGCAGACTTTTCTTCTTCTGAGTTATCTGAATTTTGCCATGAGAGTATTGTGGTACACACAAACATTCACATAGTGATTTGCTATTTTCACAATTGAATAAATCTAACTTGTATTCCAATGTCAGTTTGATTTACAGATATTTCAGTAGTTCTCTCGAAACAATGATTTCTTTTATTCGTTCATTCAATCAATTTTTTTTTAATATATTGAACTGTTATACTGTTTGGTATCTCAGAGAAGTACTGAAGTTATAAATAAACCATGATCTTTAAAAGCTAATAGTTTGATTGAATATATTAATTAGCAATTGTGACAAGTATTTCTCAGAAGATCAATGTAGAAAATAGTTATGATCCAACAAAAGGTATTTTAAAACTCTCCTACAATGTATCTTAAGGCATCCCAGAGTTGATAATATCTCATGGACATCTGGAAAGATGATGGAAATAGACTTGATAAGTAAGGACAGAAAGGGCATTCCAGGTGGAAAGATCACTGTTTTCTTTGAGCTATGTCATGACTTATAATTATAGGTGTTGCCAAGCAAAGGACCTTGTTGGCCAATGCATACAAAAGCCAAACACTACGCTACTGAGTCTTAGAGCAAGTATGAGATTTATGGCTAGCAAGCAAGAAGGCAAGAGTGTCATAGCTCAAGTCTCCAGTCTGTCTCCTGTAATGTGAAAAGGCTGAGTCTTCGACAGAGAAACACGTTCTGGCCCAAGTTCTGAATTAGGTCCTTTCATGCAAATGAAAATTTGAAATGTGTTCAGTTCTGATTGGTTCATTCAAGCCAACATCCCATTCACTCATTAAAATTTACTTGCAAATGAAGGCTTGAAACTGATTGGTGACTCTGTTTCAGACAGCATTTCACTTGTTCCTTACAACAGGGTCAACTTTAGGTCATCCAGCCTGCTTTAATCCAATAAACTTACAAAACAGGGCTTGGTACTAGGGTTTTTATTTCATTTTTGTTTTGTTTTAATTTATTTAAGTTGGTTCTGGCTGGTTATCCAGGCAGTTCCATTTTTCTCATTACAGTTGTAGGAAGATAGTTCAAAGTAGTGAACTGAACTTTGGTTTTCATATTTTCTATAAAAATTAATTAAAGGGATTATATTGAAATGACTACCATTTGTAAGCCATTCAGTTAATTTATGTTCTCTTAAATTTTATATGTTGTGAAAACTAAAGAAGAAACGGATGATATGTTTTGGTTATTTAATGCTAGGAATTAATGTCCATCAAATAAATTTCCACTGTTAAAATAACTACACTACCAAAAAAATCTCTACTCTTATATTTTGTTTAAGACTGTTGTAGCAAGCAACAGAAAGGCACTCTGGCTGATTATTCACATTATTAAAATAAGTCTTTCTGTATACCACATAGAAACAGGAAACCCATTTGGAGGCCAAGCTTCATACAGAATGTACAGTTTGGAACTGTTCAAGTATGGTTTCACTGTAAAAAGTGCTATGATAACAACCACATTTAAAAGGAGTTCTTGGTAGAGAAACAGTAAGACAAACTGATACCAAACACAGCACACAACAAACCCCTCTGTGCCTCAGCTTTCAAGGTCCTGTAAATAAAATTAAGAACCAGCAGTTAGCGTAATGGCTATGTCACTGGACTCCCACATAGTCGACCGCGGTTCGTGTCCCAGACCCGGTGGCTTAAAACTCACGCCAGGCGCGTGTGCGTGCGTGCCCAAGATCCCGAGAGGAGAATGGAGGAGAAGGGATTGCGGCGTGACCATCCCCCCTGGGGGGTGATTTCTCGCTTTCTGTCTCTATGTCTCTCTCTGTCTGTCTGGTGAGCGCACACACCCTACAGTGAAAATCTCTCAAAAAAAAAAAAAAAAGAATTTCTAGGAAAAAAAAAGAACTAACTTTAACACTAAACCTTTAGAAATAATGCCACAAATGCCATGGTAGGATAGATGAGAAGACACTTAGATGCTTTCTTGTTCCAGACATTGCAATTACAATTTTTGTTGCTGCTAATTGGTCTCCAAAACTCTACTACAACTGATATTCCCAGAATTAACAGCACTGTGTACTTTGCTTTAATGATTCCCTACTACCTTAATCATCACTTGTATGGTCCTTAATTACTTAACTCATTTTGCAGACCAATGTAATTAAATACTTTTTATTTCATTCAAAAATCTGCTTAGCAGAAATAAGTACATCATCTTCATCCAACATTTTTTTTTTTTTTTGGAGAGGTGTTTGCTGTAGGATGCATGCACTCACCAGAAAGACAGAGAGAGACAGAAAGCGAGAAATCACCCCCCAGGGGGGATGGCCATGCCACAATCCCTTCTCCATTCTCCTCTTAGGATCTTGGGAATGCACGCACATGTGCCCGGCATGAGTTTAAGCCACTGAGTCTGGGACTCGAACCACGGTAGACTACATGGGAATCCAGCCACATAGCCATTATGCCAACTGCACTTACTATAGTGCATCATAAAAACACTAATTTAGGTAACTAAAATATCTAAATATATTACAATGGTTAGCCAAAAACAGGAGTCATCCTGTGAGTATCTCAAGGTAAACTTCAGAAAGGAGAGTCTTGGGAACCAGCAGTTAGCGTAATGGCTATGTCGCTGGACTCCCACGTAGTCGACCGCGGTTCACGTCCCGGACCCAGTGGCTTAAAACTCATGCCGGGCACGTGTGCGTGCATGCCCAAGATCCCGAGAGGAGAATGGAGGAGAAGGGATTGCGGCATGACCATCCCCCCCTGGGGGGTGATTTCTCGCTTTCTGTCTCTATGTCTCTCTCTGTCTGTCTGGCGAGCGCACGCGCCCTACAGTGAAAATCTCTCCAAAAAACAAAAAACAAAAAACAAAAAAAAAGAAAGGAGAGTCTTCATTGTATAACTGTATACATATATCAAATTATCAAATTGCACCACTTAAATATACACAATAAAGAAATTATAAGTCTGGAAAAAGGAGATAAGGCACCATAATCAGAGGCACTGAAAATATTAATTTCAGGGTTTTAGAAGTATAATTTTTATAATAATGAAAGCCTATGAAGACATATTTGTGTGACTATTAACATTCTAGTGTCATTAGATAAGGCAAACATATCCCTTCAATAATCCAAAAATAAGTATATAAAATGGTTTTTGTACAAAAGCAGTTAAAGTCATGATGCTACAATGTGTTTCTGTAATGTAGATTAGCTCATAAATGATTGGTAAGTAGGGAAATACTGTCATCAGAATGTGGAAGTCACAATTTTTCCAGCAAGTTATTGATTTTTACCACCAAGTAACAGCAACTGAAAGCAAAGAATACTAGGAAAGCTGCATGAAGCAAGAAGCAGAGGGTCTGAGCTGTACACACATTGCATAGTTCCTTTCAGCTCACTTTTGCTGTAGGTTCTTTCATAGAAGTGCTTTTTTAGAGCTCCCACAATCTCTGTGGATTTTTACCTTGTTTCTATAATTAGCATTTTCAACTCTTCTCTGTACTCTATCTTGTTAAATTAGCTACATACTTTATTTTTTGTGTTTTTAATCCTTGCCATTCTGACTGGGGTTAGGTGGTATCTCATTGTGGTTTTGATCTGCATCTCCCTTAGGATGAGAGATGTTGAACATTTCTTCATATGCTAATTAATTAATTTGTCTTCCTTAGAGAATTATTTTATTTGGCTCATTTTCCCATCTTTTAATTGGGTTAATCATTTTCTTCCAGGTGAGCCGCTTGAGTTGCCTGTGGATTCTGGTTATCAGTCCCTTATCTGAAGGATAGTTAACAAAAATTCTCTCCCATTCCAAGGGTTGTTGATTCACACTAATTATTATGTTCTTCGCTGTGCAGAAATTTCTTAATCTGATGTAATCCCACCTGTCTATTTTTGGGATTATTGCCTGTGCTTTGGGGTCTGGGTTAAAAAGTCTTTGCCTACCCCAATGTCTCCCAGAGTTTCCTAGTGATTTCCACCAATATTGTTTTATAGTTTGTGGTCTTAGGTTTAGATTTTTGATATACTTTGAGTTGATTTTTGTTAATGGTGACAGATAGGGGTTCAGATTCATCTTTTTGCAGGTGAATACCCAATTTTTCCAGCACCATTTGCTAAGAGGTTTTCTTTTTCCCACTAGATTGACTGGTACTTTTTGTCAAAGATCAGTGAGGGACCAGCAGTTAGTGTAATGGCTATGTCGCTGGACTCCCACATAGTCTACCGCAGTTTGCGTCCCGGACCCGGTGGCTTAAAACTCACGCCAGGCGCATGTGCGTTCGTGCCCAAGATCCCAAGAGGAGAATGGAGGAGAAGGGATTGCAGTGTGGCTATCCCCCCTGGGGGGTGATTTCTCGCTTTCTGTCTCTCTGTCTGTCTGGCGAGCACACGCGCCCTATAGTAAAAACCTCTCAAGAAAAAAAAGATCAGTGTGCTGTATGTTTGGGGGTTTATTTCTGGGGTCTCTACTCTATTCCATTGGTCTTCATGTCTGTTTATTTGCCAATACCATGATGTTTGATTATCACATCTTTGTAATATATTTTGGGGTCAGGAAGAAAGATGCCATCCACTCCACTCTTCTTGTGCAGGATGACTTTGGCAATAGGTGATCTTTTATGATTCTGGACAAATCCTTTGATTTTCTTGTCTAGGTCTGTGAAGAATGTCTGTTGTAATTTTATAGGGATTGCATTAAGTATGTAGATTAATTTGGGTAGGATTGCCATTTTCATTATATTAATTGCCCCAACCCAGGAACATGGGATATCCTTCCACTTTTTTGTGTCCTTTTTGATTTCTTTTTTAATATTTTCATAGTTTTCCTTATAGAGGTCCTTAGCGTCCTTTGTTAGTTTTATTTGTAGGTATCTTATACTTTTTATGGCTATGATAAATGGGATTACTTTCTTCAGTTCTGTTTTCTTGTTGTTTGTATATAGAAATGCTAACGAATTTTGTAAGTTAATTTTGTATCCTGCTACTTTACTGTATGCATTTATTACTTTGAGAAATGTTTTCATGGATACTATGGGTCTTCTATGTATATAATCATGTCATCTATAAACAGATTATTTCAACTTTTCTTTCCCCATTATTTTTAACAGCATCTTGTGGAAGAAAGAAAGATTCCCCTGTCCCCATTTAAAGAGTAATCCATAAAGAAAATCTACTTCTTTCATTCCTCAGGCAATCCAGTTAATTCACTGTTCACACAAATACCTCCAAATCATCCCCACACACCACCCCACCCAGCGCCACCCCATCCTAGCCAGGCTATAGCCATGACAGATACTGGAGTACAAAAACAAATAAATGTTAGAACTGTGAATAGTAATGCAGTCCATCAAGTTGATTTGGTAATTGGCACATTCCATGCTATACGTTTTTGGCACCACTGAAATTGAAATTCAGTTAGTACTTTCATGTTACATTTTCTCTTCTGCTGTCTGTTGCTTTTTTTTTTTTTCCTTTCCAACAAGATTGCAAACTAGTTAAGGGAATGAATACATTTTACATGTCTGCATTTAGTACCCAGCAAAGTGTCGAGCAGAGTGTGGTTACCTGATTGCCTTATCTCTCTGTGTCTTTTTAATTTATGAGAGAGAATGTGTGCACATGCATGAGAGCATGAGGGAGTGAGTAAAGCACCTTCAGAAGAGCCTCATCACGCTGCGAGCTGCCTTCTCTAGCTCTCCAGCTTGTCAGGATCCAGGGCACCGTGTGTGTGCCTGGAGTGATATGTGTTTTCTTATTGACTCGTTATCAATTTGGACTGACTTGCATTAAACTGTGACCAAAAATTGTTTTAAGGAGATGACTTTCAACATTTGACTTAAAAATGAATAAATCAAAGGGAAGGAACAGGATCTGTCACTTACTCCTCCATAAGATGTTTTGTGGTTATTTCTTTAGGAAGATGTTTCTTTTTAGAAGGTATTACCTTCTTATTTTGTTTCTATTCTGATGGGTCTAATCTTTGCTAAGGTTAAGAATTTCAAAGAGCTACAGAGAAGTATTATTCCTCCTCTATGCTGACAATGTCTTTTAATGGTTACAGATAAATGAGTGCTTCTGAGGTTGTTGGCCTCAGTCACATTTCTCCTTGGTACAATGGCTTTGTTTTCTTTCAATTGTCTTCATAGAAGAAAAGAATGCTTGTCCTTGGTGGCTATATTTTTATATCAAGCCAAGAATGTCAGCTTCAGAAAATAATTAATACAACAATTATGACTTCTGCAGGTGGCTGAATTACTAAAACCATAGACAATTATATGTTGCATCATACTTTTCAGAAGTGAGTTACTGTCATTCCCCATAGCCTTCTGAAGTTTTCGACTTGATTAGATTTATTATTTGTGCTAACGATAGGATATGTATAGGATATATACACATATATGTATATATAAATACATTTATATATAATGTGTATAAAATACATTTACTATTTAAATATTATACATCTATTATATCATATGTATATATGATATCATATATGTTTGTATATATACATATATACACACACACACACACATATATATATATACATACAGAGAGAGACACACACACACAGTCTAGGTAAGTTTGTGTGTATCCCAGTCAGGATGTTTACATCTCCATTCTCATTTGTTTTTATTGTAATTTTTTTTAATTGCCAGAGGGCATGTGCACTTTCCAGAGAGAGAGAGAGAAAGATGAAATAGAGGGGAAAAAGCACCCTCAATGGGGCATGGTCATGCCTTAATATCTTTTTTCCTTTTCCTCTATTTTTCCATTCCATCCAGATTTGGGGTACACATGTACATATACATCGTGTGTTTTTCAAGCTACCAGGCTGTGATTTGAACTGCAATTGGGCATATGTATCTGGCTCCCTTAACCACAGACTAGTGGGCTGGCCCCTCGCCATTCTCATTAACAAGCAATGCCTAGAAATCCCAGTCACAGTTATCTTGGATTGCATCTTGTACAAATAGGGACAACTTGATGAGACTATATCAATTATTTTAAGAGGCATTTCTATCTTGTGATACCTTTTGTTAAAAACTTTAGAAAAGAGATTATCTTATGGATTTAAAGCTGGTTGTCATATTTCAGAGATAGATAAATGTACTTCACTGGACAACTATAATACACCATATACACAACAGTGTAAGTACTGGGAGAAGGACTCTCAGTCTAGTGACCCATACGTAGTTACAAATAAGGAACAAGCAAGCCAAATAGATATCCTTCTTAACAGTTACATTGAATTTCACTGAGATTTTCCTGAAATCATAAACTAAATTTTCCACTAGGCAGAAAAAAGCAAAATTACATGTCTTTTCTTCACAGTAGTTAATAGTAAGCTGTGATAAGTACAATTTTTCCTGGCATTTCACCTATCTCCAAACTTCTGAGAACCCCCTAAATTAAAAAAAGTTAAGAAAACATGAGTTACCACTAAGTTATTTAAGGTTACTGCATCATGATTTTTTAAATTGACACTCGAATGAGACAGTATGTAAAATTCTCAACCATTGTCTCTGTTTTTTTCTATTCTAGGATTAAAGGTTATACTAAAGGAAGGAGCAGAGTACCTTTAGGGAACTCCTTAAACTTTTTCTACCTCATGTTCCTCAATCATCACTCAATCTCAGGAGAGAACGAATCAATGGCAGCCACTAAGGAAGGGTGGTCTTTATAGCTTTGAGTGGTTTTATGAATTTCTGTTTCAACTCCAGTTTCCCATTTGCCTGTAAATAGATGCCCCACATTTCAACACTACAGTTAAGTATTAGTTTAGTTGAGTATTTCCCTTTCCCTCATATTTCATTTTAGAATGCAAATTCTAAATTAACTTTGATTCTAAATTAAATTCTAAATTAACCACAAGTGCCTTATCTCTTAGTGTGACCTTATTCACTATTTATATTCCTGAACCACTGGGTTTGGAGCAAGATGAAGGTAAAGAAAGGAGTCGTCAAAAAGTTTGTGGAAAGAGTACATTATAAAACAAAACAAATCTATGCATGGGTTTCAAAATTTTTGCACCAAAATACCCAATGCAGTTACCTTCATAGCGATGCTAAGTAATTAGAGGCAGATGGAACTCAAGGATAAGGGTGGGAAAAGAGGACAATTTCAACCTGAGCTTATTTGCTCCCTAAAGTGACCTTGTTTTTCACTGGTCACCGTTTCTGGAAGGTTACCTGCCTGGTTCAGTGACTGAGAGGGAAGGGCACTATCTTGGGAATCAGAGTTTGAATACAAGACCTAGCCATTAGTAGTGATTAAGTCTTTGAGTGTCAATGTCTTTTGTTGTTTTGTTTAAACTAGAAGTGATCAAAATTCTTCACTTAATGTACTGCAAGTGAGATAAATTAAGAATACTTCCATTTAACAGGTTATATAATAATATCCAGGACTGATAACTTTGAGTCAAAAGGTGGGGTCTCTTTAGTTTGCACACCATCTAAAACTTTTTCAATTTTTAGTTTAAAAGTAAGTATTTTCAAAAAAAAAAAAAAGGATATTCTGCCTCTTATAAAAATACAGAAGTTCTGAGGCTGAATCCATGTCCTTGTGGCTAAGGCAGCTGAATCCCACATGGCCAGCCATGTACTCCAAGTCCTAAAACTGGCATCTTGAAACATACAGTGGGCATGTGCCCCGAATACCACAAAAATGGAGAAATGGAGGAAAAGGGATTGTGGCTTCACCATTACCCATGGTGGGGAAGGGTTGCTTTCTTCTCTCCCTCTCTCTCTTTCTCTCTATAGCGAGGCCATACTCTCTCTGACAAAACAAAAACAAAAGCTGAAGTTCTGTGCTGAGCTGATGGTTCCTGTCCCTGTTGAGACTGTGTGTCCTCCAGGTGACCATCCTAATTGCCACTCTGTTATTTACACCCAGACTCCTTGGCTATTGTGTGTTGCTATATGACTGTATAGGCTGTGCATTGTGATGCCTACAGTCATCTGTTTTATTTTTTAGGGTATTAATAGGAAGCATGGCAAAGCGGAGTGAGAATGGCTTGGCCACTCACAGAAATATGAAACAGAATCATGGCAAATATTTCCTTCCTCTTACTAATTAGTACTTTCTTGAATTCAAAATGAGTAATGTGAATTTTTAATGACTTTGGTGTTCATTCCTTGCAATTTCCACATAATCTGAAACTGCAGCACATATCTCTAGCATCAAAGTGTAAGTTATTTCTGGTAGGTTTTAGGAAAGATTATGGAAATGTCTTCCAAACGGAAAAGTACATAACCCTGTCTTGCAATTTCCTAGAGAAGAAAGTGTCAATATAGCCCAGTTTAAATTGTTTTCTATCAGACTAAAAACTAGCATGTAATCCTGTTTCATTATTATTAAGTGTACTTATAAAAAAGAAAAAAAAAACTTGAAAAATAAAATATTGGTATCAGTGGGAGAGCCAACACTCCTGAGAGAAAATGGGCCTGATTCCTCATCATACTTCATTAATATTTTCAGAATAAAATCACATTGCAAAGATTATTAATTTTACTGAAAAAGAACATATAAATATGGTATCTTTGATGTGAAAATAAACAATATGGCTCTGGCATTTTTTCACATTTTTAAGACAAGCTTATTTTTACCCCATTTTTTCAGATACAGTAAAATTTTTAATGTTTTCCTTTGAATTTTGAAAGTTAAATATCAACTGGTCTAAAAGCAGGCAATGAATATATTAAAAAATAGAAAAATACTGTTCATTTACAGCTCTGTGCATTTTAAATGATTTCTTGTGAAAATAAAACTAAATTCAATAGAAAGAAAAACTTGAAATGCAAACTTTACAAAGTGACAAGAAAAAAATCAAAACATAAAAAATTTATGCACATCTCAGAAGATTATCATTACCATTTTTTTTCTTTCATGTGCTTAGGATAATATAGTAGTTGTAAAAGTTTGGTTGAATGTGTTTGTGCATATGTACAAATGTTTTCCAAGGTGTGTAAATAACTAATCTTATTTTTCTATAGCTAAGCTTATTTTCTCTCAAAGATCATATATTTAATTTCTAAAGAGACTTTTGCTATATGATATGTGCACTCACCAGAGAGACTGAAAGGAGGGATGACCATGCTGCAGTCCCTTCTCCTCCATTCTCCTCTTGGGATTTTGGGTACGCATGCGGTGTGAAATTTAAGCTGCCAAATCCAGGACTCAAACTGCGGTTGACTACGTGGGAGTTCAGCAATGTAACTGCTATGCTATCTGCTGACCCTTCTCAAAGTTCGTTCTATGTCATGGCAAAATTTTTACTGTATTTATTCCACAAGTGAGAGAAAGAGACAGAGACAGAGATACAGTACCACTGACTGGCATATGTACTATAAATATTTATACCCTATTTTTTAATTGTACTTTCTCAGATTTGATGAACTTTTGATAAGCAGCAGTTTTTAATTTCAATAAAATCCAATTTATCATTTTACTACATTTAATATTTATGTTCCCTCTCTAGGAAATTGTTGCTTGCCTGAAGTCACCAAAATGTCACTTGGTTTGCTAAATTACTTAATGTTCTAAAAGTCTTTATTTTCTTCTACAAGTTTTTTTTTAAATATTTTTTTAGGTTTACATTTGGTCTGTGAGCCTTCTTTGTTCATCTTTTGTCTGTAATGGAAGATAGAGCTTGAGGTTCATTCTCTTCATTTATTTACCTATTTTCTCCAGTAAGATTTGTATAAAAGTGCCCTTTATCCATTAAATTGCAGTGGTGCTTTTGTTAAAAATTAGAAATTAGAAATTAGTCTGCCTATCCTTACATAAATGCCATTGTTTTGATTACTATACCTCTTTGGTAAATCCTCAAAAATTTTGTTGTTTTATTGTTTTGACTCTTCTATATCATTTCAACTTTCATATACTTTCGGGTTTTCGAATCAACTTGTCAGTTTTTACAGGAAAAGAACTATTACAAATTCTATTGGAGTTTCATAGAATTTAAGAATAAATATGATAACATTTCAGGTATTTTAATTTCTGAAAATGGTGTATCTTTCCATTTATTTAGGTCATTTAAGATTTCTCATAGCAATGTTTCATATTATTCAGGACAGAAGACTTTCATACACTTGCTGAATAAATTCTTAGCCGGTTTAAGATGTTCAATAACATTATAAGGGCTGTCAGGTGGCAAGGTATGCAAAGGTGCTGGATTCCCACATGACCAACCACGGTTCGAGTCCTGGACCTGGTAGCTTGCTCTCTCTCTCTCTCTCTCTGTCTCTCTCTGTCTCTGTCTCTCAGTCTATCTTTCTGGTAAGAATTGAAAATAATGATAATAAGGTAAATATTTCTTTTAAAAACAGCTGTCCAGTAACATTGTAAATACTATTTACTGCTAGTATGTGCAACTACACTTATTCTTTCATTTATTCTTCTTTTATCTTGTGTCAGTGCTCAATTTGTTACTTAATATGTCTATTTTTTTATTCAGTGAAATTCTTTAGGATTTTATGCCCAAGTCATTATGTTATCTGTGAGTAATCCTGAATTTATTGTTCATTTTTAATATTCATGTCCTTAATTATTTTCTCTTCCCTTCTCAGTGATGAGAGCAGACATCCTTGCCTTGTTTTAGATTTTAGGTAGAATTTTTCCCCTTTATTCTGTTTACATAGTAAATTATATGAATTGATTTTTCACCTCACAGTTTGGAAATCTAAGGTCCAGAGCACCTGTAGTGATAGGCTGTGTTTCAACTGTTTTCCTGATGAACAGTTATTGGAGGAGATTATTGTTTTATATAACTTTCAAAGAACTTTTTTTTGAGAGGTTTTCGCTATAGGGTGCGTGTGCTCGCCAGACAGACAGAGAGAGACAGAGAGACAGAAAGCGAGAAATCACCCCCCAGGGGGGATGGTCATGCCGCAATCCCTTCTCTTCCGTTCTCCTCTCGGGATCTTGGGCACGCACGCACACACGCCCGGCGTGAGTTCTAAGCCACCGGGTCCAGGACGCAAACCGCAGTCGACTATGTGGGAATCCAGCGACATAGCCATAACACTAACTGCTGGTTCCCTGATTTTGATAACTTACTTTCTTTTGTCTATTTTCTGCTTTCCACTTTTATTATTTCCCTTTCTACTTGTTCGGATTAAACCTCTTTTTCTTTTATTATTGACATAAGTTTAGTTCTTAAAGGATTTTTTAAGCTTTTTTTTTTTGTATTAAAAGAATTTAAGGTGATAAAAATTCCCCTGAACACTTTAACTGTATCTCACAAATTTTGGTGTTTCTTTAACTTCCATCCTTTTGAAAATATTTTCATGGGATTTCTTTTATATCTTTTGGCCCATAAGTCTTTAGAAATATATTGATTAATTTTCAAGTTTTTTATAGATTTTCTATATAGCTTATCATTATTGATTTCTAAATTAATGTTATGATAGATTTAAACTTTTGAAATCAATTGATATTTCACTTATGGAATTATAGTTTTTTCAAGTGAACTTGAAAACATTCCATCTTCTATAGTTGTTGGATATAAGATTCAGTAAATGATAATTACTTCAAATTATAATGTTCACATTTTCTGTATCCTTTTCATCTATTTGCTTTATCATCAATCTACATTGAGAAAAGAGGATTAAAATCTCCTACTGGATCATTGATTTGTCTATTACTACCTTTTATTCTTTTTTCCCTTCGTGTATATGCAAAGTCTGTTACTAATACATATGCATTTATGATCTTGTTTTCCTTAGGAATTATCATTGGAAAATAATTTTATTATCTTTTATTCTACACCTGGCTTTGAATATTATGCGAGTTTCTTCATATGTATTGTGCTGAGTACATCTTGTCCATTTCTATAATAAACAAACGATCTATGTCTGCATTTTTTATTAATTGCCATAGGGCACGTGCACTCAGAGAGAGGCAGAGGAAGCATGTCCCAGTGGGATATTTCTACTGTAGTCCTTTCTCTCCCATTTCTCCATCCTGTCAGGACTTGGGACACACACTCGTGTGCTCGGCATGATTTTCAAGCCATTAGGGGCAGGAGGATTAGAACTTGGCTCGGCCATGCAGGATCCAGTTCCCTGAACCACTAGATAACAGAGCCAGTCCACTGTCTTCATTTTTAAAGCGCTGACCCTTCTATGGTTTTAATGGGAAGTCCAGTGTTCTTTCCCAGGTCTTCAAACTAAATGGTTTCAGTCCAGTAGACAGCGTGGTGGTTAAAGCACTCTACTCCCACATGGCTGACTGCAGTTCTAGTTTGGGACCTGGCTTCAAAATCACACTGGGCACATGAGCATGCATGTCCAAGATCCCTAGAAGAGAATGAAGGACAAGAGATTGCAGCATAACCATCCCCCCAGGGGATGAATTTTTACTTTTCCTCTCTGTCTCTCTCTCTGGCCAGTGCATACCCCTTATGACAACTGCTCACTTAGCGGGGAAAAAAGCCACTAAACTAAATAGTTTGCAGTCTGTCTCCCTAGTAACTGAAATGCCTCTGGAGATTTCTTAGCCTTCTAGCATTTTGCTTTCCAAGGATTTTTGGAATATTCCATATTTAGATGCAGTTCCAGGGTTCGTCAAGTATATAAGAGTTTAAAAATTGATTGGGAGCTTGCTTTTCTGAGATATTGTCTTTCTGGAATTTCATCCCCTTCATTTCTATCTTTTCTGGACCCAACTCCTTCCTCTGACACCCAAGCACTCATTCCTCTTTTCTGCTTCAGTTTTAGCAGCCTTGCTCCACACTCTATGAAGAAAGCCCTTGGGATGTGTAAACCTATACAAAGGGATCTCACATGGCTTACTTCGTTCAAATGTCAATCGCTAGTTTCAACCCTCTTTGCATTACTCTGAGTTTATAGTTCTTATTTGTGAGAGAATTCATCTAATAAAATCTACACTCCCACTCCTGGAACTGAAAGTGTCTGTACTTCAGTGGCAAATTTACATGCAGATAATTGAGGGCAAACTTTGTCAAATCAGCACCATCTGAAAAATTCATGAGGAATCCTCCTCCTCCCTAGCTGGTATCCAACTTCAAATACTTTTATATAGTACCATAATTTGCCACACAGCAGTCTATGCTAATCTCCAGGCAAATGCAACTATTTCATTAACATGGACAGAGACAGCCAACTGTACTAAGTGGTTTCCAGATCCTGGCTTGTGTAAGTCACACTAACTGAGAGGCCTTTTCAGGTGCAGAAGCCTTCTTGACCCATCTGGCGACCTCTCCAAAGGCATGGAGATCTTTTGGATGTTTTTCTATGCTGATGTGTGATGATGAACAACTCAGCATAGTTCTTTCTGACACCATCGGCTTGAACTAAAAAAATCTCTAAGTCTCTTTTTTTTTTATTTTTGTCATAGGGCTTACATGCTCTCCAGAGAGAGAGAGAGAGACAGAGGGAGGGAAAGTGAGAAATCACCCCCCAGGGGGATGGCCACACTGCAGTCCTTTCTCCTCGATTCTCCTCTTGAGATTTTGGGAACACACACACATACAACCAACATGAGTTTTAAGCCACCAGATCTGGGACTCAAATTGTAGTTGGCCATGTAGAAGTCTAGCACCTTAACCACCATACCACCTGCTGGCCCCTGTATGCCCTTTCTAACAGGCACAAAATAGTGATATGGGTTGAGTATGGGTAATATCAGACTTGCTCAGGTATTATTCCAAACTTAACTTCTTTATTCCATAACTTTAGCTTTTTCAGTATTAAAAGTTATCAGTTTGCTTGTTTTCTTCCTTCTACTCTAGGGAAATAATCCACAGGGTCTTAGATACTCCATGTCGACTGAGAACAGCATGAAAAAGTAAATACAATGGTTAGCATGTCAAAATACTTTCCTGCTACACGGATACGTGTGACTTTGTATAAGATACCAAAAAAAAATAGCATTGTTCCAAAGAAGAAAATAGCAATCTTTGTGATCCGAGAAGCTGTTATTCCTTTATACTTTCAACAAATAAATATTTGTACTTTTACAACAGTAATTTCTAGGAAAGAGTAGTGAATAAAGAAAAATTTTTATTCTTGTGGCACATTACAGTTGGAAAAGATAAGCAAAACTCATTAAATTAGTAAAGAAATGTGTAACATCAGACACAAATGACGTGAAGGAAAAATAAATAAGGTATAAAGAGAGATGAGGAATCTATCTGAGAAATGGTATGTAGAGAAAATTTTTCTGAGGGAGTAGAATTTTGGTAGCAATATAAACAAGGCTGAGAACAGGCCACTGTGAAGTTTGGGGGAGCCTGTTCCAGGCAGAAAGAACTGAGCACCGAGACACAGAGGATACAATGGAAGAGCCACAGGTCTAGAGGGCCATGGGCTGGGTAGAGAATAATGGAGGACCTGGTGTCTATGATGTTAGTCTCGTTACTTCTACTCAAGAACAGTTCCATCAGTTCATCACCGAGCCTCTACAAAAAGACCACTTCCTCTGTTTCCTTTGACTTGAAAATTGTTGAGAAGCACTGGTCCAAGATTTCCTGTCTCAGAACAGTTGGTTTCATTGGTGTAAAGTCTTTAGAGCAATAGCAGTCCTTTCAGACTGAAAGATTTTTAAATCAATAAATGAAACATATGATTCTTTGCAAATATATAAAGTTTCTAATTTCAACTTCTTATTTTTTTCCTTTAAGTGGATTATTTTCATCTACCAAAATTTCTGAATATACATGATGGTTAACATTCTGCCTCTATTTCTGTTTTGAGAAAGACTTTGAACTCAGGAAATCATTTATATAAAGCTTTGGAATAAAATTCACTTGGTCTTTACCATGCCGAAGGCTAGCATTCATGTCAATTTTGTTTTCAGTACCGTTACAGTTGATGTTAGACAGAATTCACTTTTTCTTTCCATTTAAACTTTTTTTATATTCTTCTTAATTGTGGTGGAAGCTCGAGAAGGCCCCATCAGTTTGAAAATAGTTTAAACCTAGTTGGTCTTTCAGAAGACTACTCAGTTCGTTCTGTGTTGCAAGGTTTATTAGGTAAGGTTTTTGTTTACTGGAATAAGAGAAAAAAACTTCTTGCTTTAAATTTAATAGTACATCTCTCCTGCAATTTAAGAGTACTTTAATCAATACCATGTATTAAATGCAAAAGCTGGTTATGAAATGCCTATGTACAGGTGAAGTCACGTTGTTCCAGTAGACATAAACTGAGTGCTCCTATGATTCAAATAACCTTTGACTTTCCCAATTGTCTTGCTAAAAGGAAACTAAAAAATGCATTTTGAATTTAGAAGAAACTGACATAATTTGATTGACCTGCACTCACTACCTGCAGGCAAGCACACCTGTAGACACCCGCCTAGAGGCAGATCTGGGCTTTAGTTGAGCAATGACAGTAGCTTTTTCTCTTCCATATAAGGAAATGTTGCTTCTAACCCACTGTGGCAGGGCACCATACTTTGATATTTTCCAATTTTCTTAATTTTTCAAAATCATTTTTCTAAGCATCTACTAGTGGCTAGACATCATTACAGCACCAAAGATTTGTTTTAATGAGTAAAACACATTCTGTCTCTCAATTTATAAGTGGAAGAAATGGATTTAGACACAACATATAATAATAATTCTCTTTAATAAATTGCTATAGTTAAACTATAAAACAGAAAGTTATAGAAGTTTAGAGTGTCTATTTTCAAAGAAAACAGCCCTGAGAACACTTCCCAGGGTGTAGATATGTGAGCTAATTGAAAGATGAGTTCATTTTGTCAGATGGAGAGATAGTTTGGACTCATGATAGTCATAGGAAATAGTGTGATAAACCCTGGATGCTGATGTTTTCAGTGTGCTTGAAAAACCAGTAGTGGGACTGACAGGTGGCATAGGTATTAAAGGAGCTGGATTCCCACATGGCCGACAGTGGTTCTGGTCCTAGTCCTGGTGGCTCTTTCTCACTTTCCCTTCCTCTCTCTGTCTGTCTCTCTCAGGTCAAATTTAAAAGTAATAATAACAAATGGAATTAATTACATAAATAAGTAATTCTAAAATAAAACAGAAAAACCAGTTTTATAAAAGGTTAATGTCAGGCTATTAAAGTCATTTAATGCCATGCTAAAGACTCAGATTTTTTTTTTTTCTGCAGTCATAAACTACTTAAGATTCTTTTTTTTTTTTTTAATCTAATGGGAAATAAGATCAAAGGCTTTCATCCTGGAGATAATTTTGACTTATATCATCCTGAAATGTCTACTAATGTAGAGAGACTCAATCTGTGGTATCCAACTAGATAGGTACGGATTAAAGGTGTGTCACTTCCTTTCTTTTTGTTAAATTATATAATTTTACTTATTATTATTATTATATTTAAATTTGCTATAGAACATGTGTGCTTACCAGATAGGCAGAGAGAGTGAGAAAGCAAGCTGCCAGGTCCTTAACTCGAACCATGGTTGGTCATGTAGGAGTTCAACGCCTTAACCTCCACGCCATCTGCTGGAATACAGGTGTGTCATTTTCAAGCTACATTTTGTTGGCATACAAATTCCATTACATTAAAAAAAAAAAAAGATTGTAGATAAAATGGTAAATCCTACTTTTCTCTTATTCTCAAAGTACCGATGCATCATTCTTGAACAGTGAAATATCTCAGAAAATTTACAATCAAATATTGTTGGTATAGTCTTTTAAAGTTTGTATTTATTTTATTCAATGCATAGTGCATGAACATGCATGAGAGAAAAGGTAGCGCCTTTGAGAGGATTTCCTCATGCCATGATCCCCCCTCCAGCCAGTCAAGATCTTGGGTGCATATGCTCGCACCCCATGTGTTTTTAGGCCAACCCAAGGATTCAAACTCATGGTCAGTCACATGGCTTCTAGCATTACAGTACAGTTTACTACTGACCATGCCACCATGCTAGCCCCAGTTCTATGATTTTTACTTATTTCCTGAGCATATTTCACCGTGGTGCTCAGCGAGGACTTTAATAAATCTGGACACTATAGTGAAAACAGTTTTTTTCCAACACAATTTAAAAAAAAAACACTATTTAATATAACATCTGCCAGACAGATGTTGAACTCACTGAACATGTGTCATGTTATTTATCCTCGCAGTAACATAAATAAAGCACACACTACAGTGTTCCCACATGCACCCCATGAGAAATGAAAGTTTTCAGCGATGACGTGGTTTGCCAGGGTTACAGAGTTAACAGTGCAGCTAGAATGTGAATCCAGGCAATTAGACTCCAGTTCTCTTTATGTTTTTTTTTTAAGTTTACTTATTTATTTTTTATTATTTAATTTTTTTAGGGTACTCGTGTTCACCAGAGAGACAGTGAGAGAGAAGGAGAGTAAAAGAAAGAAAGCAAGCCACCAATTATGTCAACCATATGGGAGTTCAGCACCTTAACCACCACACCACCTGCTGACCGTAATTTCTGTTCTCTTCCTCCACATATAGTTCTCTCACCTGCTTTAGTCCCACGTTATACTGCATAAAACAATATTTTTTAAAAAATATCAAATCAATTTTATTTGCTAAACAGAACATGAAACCTTTTGTTTGCTGTGGAAATGACACTGGAAAATAAGAAAGTGCTAAACATTTATTTTCTATTGCTTTGTCATATTTCATTCCTTAAAGGATACCCTGGAACAGGGTCAACAGGTGGCATGGCATTTATGACACTGGATTCCCACATGGCCAAGCTGGGCTCTAGTCTTGGACCTAATAGAATAAAAATCATGCCAGGTTCGTGTGTGTGAATCCCCTAGATCCCAGAAGGAGATTGCATTGTGACCATCCCCCTGGGGTGTGAGTTCTCTTTCCC
>NW_006160032.1:2985512-2999713 GCF_000334495.1 Tupaia belangeri chinensis
TCTCTCTCTGTGTCTCTCTCTCTCTCTCTCTCCCCTCTCTCTCTCTCCCTCCCCCTCTCTCTCCCTCTCTCTCTCTCTCTCAAGGAATGCATACACCCTGAGGCAAAATCTCTTAAAAAAAATAAAAGAATACCCTTAAACATGTTTCCAAATATATCAGAGAATTTGTCTTTTCCTTACTGAACAGTTTTATAAAAACTTTCTTAATGTTAGACCTCACTCTATTTATTTCCCATGTAGTAAATTTCCCTGACTTGAGGTTTCTTCTTCAATTCCATGCTTAGATTTCTAGGTAAATTTTAGTAGTGATGGACTGAGTGAAATAACCGTATAACTGTTTTTCTTTTCTAATTGCCAGAGGGCATGTGCACTCACCAAAGAGAGAGAGAAAGCACCCTCCAATTGCAAACGATCCTGCTACAATCCTTTTTCCTCCATTTCTCCATCCTGTCAGGATTTGGGGGACACATGCACACACACCTGGCATGTTTCTTAAGCCGCTGGGGCTGGAAATCACAGCCAGCTACGTGGGAACCAGCTTCCAATGCACTATGCCTATTCACTGACCTACAAGGTCAGGCCACTACATATTTTTAATGTTTTAAAAATTCTTAAAATATTTTTTATAAAAGAAGTTTAAAATAGTTTAAACTATTTATTAATAGTGTATTGAAGAGGTCAGCAGGTAGCATAGTGGTTAAGATGCTAGACTACCACATGGCCAACCACAATTCAAGTTTTGAACCTGGTGGCTTGAAAATCACACTGGGCATGTGCACATGTGCCCCAAATCCTGAGAGAATGCCGGAGAAGGAATTGTAGAGTGACCATCCCCCTGGGGAGTGATTTCTCACTTTCCCTTTCATTATCTCTCTCTGTCTCTTTTGGGCAAATGCTCATGTCCTATGGTAAGAACCTAAAAAAATAAATATTGAGTAAAATCTCTTTGTGATTAGGACGTTATTACAGAGAAGCAGAAAACTAAGGGGGTTCAAAAATCCATCACCCTCAAGCCAAGGAAACAGAAAAGTTGCTGAATGTGATTAAATTTTGAACTCTGCTCTTTTCCCATCTACAGTTTTCCAGAAACCATGCCCCTCCCCCCACAACACACACAAAAACCCACCATGATAATAATTGTTAGACATACTTAGTCCTTTTACAACAACATAAATGAATGTGATTCATCTTTTTCATTTTACAAATAATAGAGAGCTTAG
The DNA here is from genome assembly GCF_000334495.1 of Tupaia belangeri chinensis. NCBI lineage: Eukaryota > Metazoa > Chordata > Mammalia > Scandentia > Tupaiidae > Tupaia > Tupaia belangeri. The sequence goes on from NW_006160032.1 coordinate 2,986,733, forward strand.
GAGAATCAAACGAAGAATGGTGACTCAGACAAAGAATAAGACCAAACACAAGGAGTTCTATTTGGTGATGACCCAATGTCAGGATTCATCAAGGATCCTCCTGCTGTCAGTAAACGTATCAGAGATGTTGTCTGTGCCAGGACCCAGCTTGGTGGGGCTCTGGGTGCAGGCTTGGGGACACACATGGATGCATCTGGGCGGATTCTCTGTTTGACGAGGGCTTGTGCATTTGTCCAGAACTGTGTTCTGCCTGCTCCTTAACACTGCACATCACTTGCCTTGCCCTGGGGGATTTCTGTCAGTAACAGTTAAACCACTGGCAGCTTAAGTATTCCCCATCAACCTGAAGCTATTTTGGGGCATGTTCCTGACACGATAGCGCAGAATTCCCACTAATAATCATTTCTTCTTCCATTACTTATGACATTTTCTCTAGTGTTACCTAGACTCTAACACGCACATGTGCACACAGTATATAAAGGGAAGATACTAATTACAGAAGACAGGGATTTATTTTTTAGATTGAAAATAAGAATGCAAGTTTTCCTTACTTTGAACTGAAGATTTGACTTTAAAATAACACAACCAAGTTAATAATCTGAATTTCTTCTAAACATTTCATTCTTCTCGGATGCTCCAGCCCTTAACTCACCCTCCAGGTTCTGTGTCAATATGCAATACTCTTCAGAACATTTTAACCTTTCTCCCCACTCATATATATGTGTGTGTGTGTGTGTATGTGCGTTTATGTGTATATATATTCCCCAATTTATTTATTTTTATTTATTTATTTATTTATTGGAGAGATGTTTGCTATGGAGTGTGTATGCTCACCAGAGAGACAGAAAGACAAAAAGTGGGAAATCACTCCCAGATGGAGATGGCCATGACCTCTTTCTCCTGTGTTGTCCTCCTGGGATCTCGGACATGTACACACACATGCCCAGTATGAGTTTGAAGCGGCCAGGTCCCGGGACTCAAACTGCAGTAGTTAGCCATGTGAGAGTCCAGTGATGTAACCATTACAGCAACTGTTGGTCCCAGCCAAATTTTATTATAAATGAGTTCGTTTACAAATTCTTCTCACCACCACACTTTACTTGTTTATTTATTTATCTATTTATTTAGCTAGAGGGCACACGTATTCACCAGATAGAAAGAGAGGGGTAAGGCACCCCACATGGGAACTGGTTACACCACAATCCCTTGACTTCCATCTCTCCCTCCTTTGTGGGTTTTGGGCAGGCAAGCACACACAACTTGCATATTTTTCAAGTAGATGGGTCCAGGACTCTAACAACATGGTTGGCCATGTGGGATCCAGCCGCCTTAACCACCCAACCATGAAGTCATTCCCCTTTTTTTTTTTAAACAGAAGCCTTTTAACTCTTTGAACAATTTTTTTAACTATATGTTAAGTTTGAGCTGTTAAATCGAAATTACAATTGTTAAGTCATTAAAAAGTTATTAAACAATTGTTACTGAACAATTTAGTTTCTGAACAATTATTAAGTTACTAAAGCAAACATCAGAGTTTTATTATTTTCTATTGAGCATAGTAAAAATATGTCCTTAGTTGTCTTCCTTCATCTAGCTCCTAAATAGAAGGCATCGTATCTGAGTGAAATATGCATAAGTACGGTAGGGTGCTGTGTCTCCAGACGTTCACAGAGCTGTGTTTCTGTTAGTTATTATTGAGCATTTGATTAAGAGATAGTCTTTCCATGTTCATACTTTTCAGGATTGCAAAGAGAAAAGAAATTGCTAGTTTATAGAATGGAATTTTATTACTCATCCTTCAAATCCAAAGCTACAGTTTAAAATATATTCTTTTTAGTCACAGCATGGGTGGGAGATAAATAGTATTCTTTGGAGAGATTAGCACCCACTGACTGAACTAAAGAGAAAATAATTGTCAATTGTGTTTCCAACTAAAGAAATTATGGTAATATTAATGGACTTGCATCCTATACTGTCTTGGGAAAAGTCATTGTTTATATTGACTCAATATGTCTTTTAATTAGATGTGATTATTTACTAGTTGTTAAAATCAGAAAAGTGTCACCAAAAAAAAAAAAGGCAATAGTCAAAAGTTGAAGTGAAAACTCAAGAAATAATCTAGACATACTAACTGTAGATCTAAATATTTCTAAGGTAACCATTAACAAAACATATCATCTGGTTAAAAATAGTGTTTGCTGATGGAAAAGTGTCATGTAATATTCTACAAGGAAAACTTCTTTTAGAAATTCTCCCTTTTCTGGGGTCAGCAAGTGGTGTGATGGTTAAGGGTACTAGATTCCCACATGGCCAACTGCATTTCGAGTCCTGAACCTGGAGTCTTGCTTTCTCACTTTCCCTCTCTCTCTCTCTCTTTCTCTTCCTCGGTGTGTCCCTCTCTGGGCAAATTTAAATAAATAAATAAAATTAAATGTAATAATTTTTTTTCTTTTGCTTTTTTTTTTTTTTTTTGAGAGGTTTTTGCTGTAGGGCACGTGCACTCGCTGGAAAGACAGAGAGAGACAGAAAGCAAGAAATCACCTCCCAGGGGGATGGACACGCCGCAATCCCTTCTCCTCCATTCTCCTCTCAGGATCTTGGGCACACACGCACACGCACTCGGCATGATTTTAAGCCACTGGGTCTGGGACTTGAACCACGGTGGACTACGTGGGAGTCCAGCGACATAGCCATTACGCTAATTGTTGGTCCCAAATGGAATAATTCTTAAAAAAAAAAAAAAGAAAAGAAAAGAAAAGAAAAGAAAAAGAAAGAGAAAAGGAAAAAGTAATGAATGCTCCCTTTTCTGTTTAGAATCCATTTATCTTTTTTCTTAGATAAAGAAAATGCCAAAGTAGCTATTTTCTCTGGCACTTGTTTAAAGTGGTGGATGACAAGTCTTGAATCAAATTGCCTCATGTAATAAGAATTTGGTCCCTGGGGTCTCTTCTCTTATTTAGAAAATAAAAATTGACAATATTGCATACTGGAAAATAATCCACCAGCAAACTACCATAAAATTTCAAATTTAAGTGCTACTTATTTGGGAGTGTAAGGCAGGGTGGGGTGACAGCACTTTTTAAGTAACCGTACATCACTTTTTGGCTAGCAGGTATTTTAAACTTTCAAAACAGTATTTTTTTTTAACATTCTTTACTTCTCTAGAAAACTTATAATTATTGTCTAGGTAAAAAAGAAGCACCCCAACTTGGCTATTTTTTTTATTCAGTCAGTCACTAGGTGATACTTTTTAGATTTTTTTCACTTTTACACTTACATATGCGGTCAGTAGCTGATATAAAATATTTGCATAAGCCTGAGGCATAAAAGTGTCTTCTTGCTTTTGTCTTATAGACTGGTCATTGCTAAGCTTCCTTCTGTTTCTGTAATATAGCTACCCAGGTAAACTGCGTAATGGTGGATCCTATATGTTTATGTCTGTATCCTCGATGCATGGTTCGGTACCTGACCAGGTAGGGAAGGAAAAAGGGAGTAAACCAGAAAGGGACAAAGTGAGGGAGAGGAAGCAGGGAGAGAGGGAGTCATTGTTATTGCTTTTTTTGTATCTCAAATATTTGTGTATCTTGTTTTATACCAAAATTGAGTATACACGTAGCAAGTTTTGGGAATAATCTTACTAAATCTTCACCCAGGGGAAATAAAATAAAGATATGATTTAAGCTGGGCACTTTAGATTTCCACGAAAATTCTCTCCTAAGTTTCAATACGTAATGGCTAATTACAAGATTCCTGTTTTTCTCCACCCTTCCGCTCCCCATTGCCTTTCACCCCTTTCATTCTTGACCTCTTCATTTTTACCAGAGTCCCACAAGAATAACAGCTTCTGTCACAAGACGTGGGAGGAATATGATGTAATGCTCTGGGTAATTTTGTTAAACCCACTTAGCACCTAATCCACTCAAGTCAAAGCTGGCATTGGAGTTATCACTCACTAGACTGGCTTTGTGCGCAGAGAATCCAATATCCACACATCTTCACAAATTACTGGGACGCATCCTCAGACAGTAGGCTGTGACAGCTGAAAAAGATACCTCTTCAACTCCTCATTTTATATATTTTTATTTCATTCTTAACACCTCTTTGCAGACAATTAGCTCCCCACCCCCCTTTTCTTTCTTGGACTATTTTAAATTAGCCCATTTCAGGCTGATGAATGAGCCAAGTTACAACCCACGAAGGAAGCACTAGCTGAGGGCTAACATGGTAATCATTGCTAGCAGGCAATGCAATGTAGCTTATTCTCAGAAGGAAGTAAGGAAGTGAGGGCATAGACACTTTGACACATTTTGGAGCCAGTTTATTTCAGTAAATGTGTACATTACTTACCAACTACCTAAAGACCCCAACAAGTGACTGCAAAGCTCTTTCTGAGTAAGACTCTCATTTAAAAAAAAAATGATTAGCTTTTTTTAAATGGGTGTTGTTGCTTTGCGCTTTTGCTTTCTATGGTGTGGAGTGCAATTCTTAAGAGATTTGCAATGAAAAAGAATTAATTTGGAAATTAATGCAAAAGGAAGAAAAGATATGTTAGTAAACTATGTTTGCATGCTTCAGTAGATATTGTATTCCCTCGCATGGGATGGCCTCTCTTCTTTGACTGTTGATCTTGCTGGTGAAAGAATAAAGGAATGCTATTTCAAGTCATTGTTGCAGAATGGTAGTATCTCATATACTCAGCATAGATGGTGAAGATGGTCACATATTCAGCTATCCCAGGTGGTGGAACATCTCTCTAGCAGCAAAGTCTCCAGCTAAGCATTTTGAGGAAACGCCTTCTCAAATACATCAAGCATTACATTGGTTTATTATGCATTACTATTATCATTTTGAAAAGGATACTCTGTATCTCTTAGGATTCCAAAGCCATTTTTAAAAGAATTATTTATTTAATTTAATTCATTAGAGAGAGACAGAGAGGGAAGTGAGAAAGCAAGATGCAGGTCTGGGACTCGAACTTTCGTTAGCCACATGGTAGTCCAATGCCTTAGCCACCATGGCACCACTGGCCCCCAGAGTCATTATTATGAACAGTGATCATTATGTTTTGCCATGGTATAGTAATGCTTTCATAGGCTTGTGAGGTCCTTTGTACTTTTCTACAGTCATAGATTGTGGCAGTAATTCTCTGTGTCCCCATCTCCTGTCACTGCCATCTGCTCATCTGCTACCATAGTTCACATTCACTGTCTGAACTATTGTTTCTTCTTTTATAGTAAAACTCGTGGCTTTTGTGATAGCTATTTGCTACTCACCAATGATTTCTCTCTATTTTAGTTTTGTGCCAGTGTCCTTGAAAGGATTTATTACCTAGTCAAATCTCTGCTGAAGTGGATAATTTAAGAAGATCCCCTCTGAATTTAAAAAAATATTAAAGAACCCACTTCAAACCAGAAACAGCAGAGGTTCTGTGGAATGTTCCACATGAGCTATGTACTAATTTTTAAAACACAAGTAAATATCAAGTCAATTTTTCTTTCAGGAGCTTCCCAGACTATATTATCTTCCTAAATTGTGTCCAAAAGGTTAAAACAGGATTCTAAGCTTCTTACATAATGCTATTGTTTCGATGTCCCCTCCAAGACTCATGTTGAAATGTAACTGCCTTTGTAACAGTATTAGGAGGTGTGGCCTTTATTACACCATGAGGACTCCACTCTTGTGGATGGGGTTGGTATTGTTACAAGAGGTCAGCCCCTCCTGATCTTTTGCCCTCTCACCTCTCGCTCTGTGATGATGTAGCAAGGAGGCTCTTCCCAGGTGTCAGCATCTTGATCCTGGCCTTCTCATCCTCTAGAATTGCAAGGCAATCAATACCTTTCCATTATAAATGACTTCATTTCAGGTAGTCTATTATACAGTAGCAGGATAGACAGACTAAGATATATACTAATCTAAGAATTTAACAATATGATGTTATGGATGCTTATAAACAGCATGCAAATTTTCACTTGTTAATCTCAAAGTGCAATAAAATAACTTTTGATTTATGTTCTTATTTCTCTATTCTCCTCTCTTGAATATCCAAAATTCTCAAAAAATACTACATACTTTTATTCAAGAAAGTGGTTTCATGCATAACAGCATCATCATTGTCACATACACATAAATCGATCTCAGAGAGCAAGATTCCACAGTTGTTTTGTTGTTTTATAAAATGGCAAATTGTGGGGCGAGCAGGTGGCATGGTGGTTAAGGTGCTGGACTCCCATGTGACTGTGAGTCCAGTCCCAGACCTCGTGACTTAATAATCAACTCAGGCACATGTGCGTGTATGCCCAAAATCCAGCAGGAGAATGGCGGAGAAGAGACTGCAGCTTGGCCATGCCCTCTGGTGATTTCTCTCACTGTCTCTCACTGGCCAGTGCACATGCCGTATGGCAAAAAACATTAATAAAAGATAATAAAGGCCAAATAGTAAATATTTTCATTTTTGTAGGACTTACGTTCTTCCCTGTTACAACTATTCAAGTGGGCACAGTAGCCATAGTTGAGAAATGAATTATCTAAAATTTTATTTTAATTTTGAAAATTGGATTTTATACAATTTTTATGTGCCACAAAACATTCTTCCTGTGAGTTTTTTCAACCATTTATGAATGTTTTTACCTCTCGTAACTCACAGGCCATATAAAAACAAGATATAAGCCTGATTCAGCCTAAGAGTGAGTTCACCAACCCATGCTGTACAGGACTTTAATGACCATAGAAATGGTATAAAAATCTATCAAGGATTTGAGAGGTCTGCACATGACATCAAGCTTCTAGCAAAAGACTCAAAGATTTGATCATTGATTATTCCTAAATGTATTGATAATTTTAAAAGAGAAAATTCCAGATTTTACAGAATTTTGTGCTCACTTTTTTTTCCGAGTATCATTTAAACAGACTATCTTGAACTTTAATGGACATGGAAATTACCTACGTATTCTGTTAAAAGGCAAATTTGATTTAGCAGGTGTAATGTGGGACTTGCAACTGCAGCTGTAAAAGCTCCTAGGCGATGCCACTATTGCTGATTGTCTGAAAACCACTGGAGTAGCCAGGACACAGGCCACAGAAAGAAAGCCAAGTTCCACTTGGTAAGTGATAATGATCATGTGCCGAGGATTTTAAATGAATAAAATGTAATGGTTTTAACTAAAATATATATTGCTTAAAAATAAAAGCCATGAACATTCTTAAATTCATTAAAATGATACAAATGGCCTTACCAAATCAAAAAGGATTGTATCAAAAGCCCAACATGTTTAACTTTTTTTTTTTTTTTTTTGGAGATGTTTTTGCTATAGGGCTCGTGTGCTTGCCAGACAGAGAGAGACATAGAGACATAAAGTGAGAAATCACCCCCCAGGGGGGGATGGTCACGCCGTAATCCCCTCTCCTCCATTCTCCTCTCGGGATCTTGGGCACGCACACACACGCGCCCAGCGGGAGTTTTAAGCCACCGGGTCCGGGAGGCGAACCGTGGTCGACTACCTGGGAGTCTAGCGACATAGCCATTACGCCAACTGCTGTTCCCAACAAGTTTAACTTCTTAAGCAGCAAATATTCTAGCTACTAACCACTCCCAAATATAACCTTTTATGAAGACCATATTCATTCAAATTTTCAAATATGTTTCATCGTTCTGGTAGAGTAGCCAACACCTACCAAGTAATACAAATTTCAGGAAAACTCTAAAGTATAAAGACTATTAAAAATTGATACATGCTGTGTAAACTTGCATGTTGCATTTACTGTGTGCACACATAAATATACAAGTACGTGTGATGTTTAAAATGCATTTAGTCTGAGGATTTCTAATGTCAAGTTTCAATCCCATGCAAATGAAAGGGGCTGACTACATAAACCTGTCAAAATCATGATTTTAATGGAAATGTCAAGATACTTTTGAAAGCCAATATAATAATCCCTTTTATGCAGCCCTAGGAAGGAGCCTATGATCCTAAAAGAACTAACCTGTCACCCTGCACTATACATTTCATCCTATTACCATCCCCAGCTCCATTATCTAAATGACCAAGCACTCCTTCAATTCTAGGGCTAAATGATGTCATGACATGACTATCATCATATTTATACCTCATAAAATTAGAAAGGTTATTAAACATAATTTGACCTTTGGCATACTCTAATAGAATCCTGATTTTTTGCTGTTTTCTTTCTTTCCTTCCTTTTCCCTTCCTATACTCACTCCCATCTCTCACTGAAGTTCTTTTGCTCTTCTGTTTTTCCTTTAAAATAGCTGTTTTTCATTTACACTCACATCATGTTATATCAACAAATGTAGGATTTTATAAAATAAATTGTTTGTTCCAGTACTTCCTAATTATTCTTCAAAGCTGCCATTCAGAACTGAGAAGTTACTTCCATTCAAACCTAAATTCAATGCCAAGTATGTTTGCCCTTGAAAATATTCTAAAGGACTGGGAGATGGGTCTGAGGTTTCTCACTGTTCTGCAGGTGCCATTGTCTTTAACTACCTGGTTTTGCATTACAGAAAGCTATTAGCTAGGTTTGTTTTTGTTGGTACACTCTGATCAGAACATATTCAAGGAGCAGACGCTTCAACATGGACAAAGGTCATGCATTTGGCATGTGGGATAATTGAGAAAGAAGAGTATTTGTCAGAACCTTTGTAGATTCCTGAGCTGTGTAACAACCTTCCCTTTAGCATTTCAAAATACTTTTAAATAGATTAAACAAAAATAATTATGTTTTGTAAATGCTTCAAAATAAAGGCAATGGGGTTGTTTTGTTCTGTTTTGTCTCTATATAAACTGTAAGCGCATATGTTTTTTTCCTTTCTTTGATTTCAGTTGATAGTTTAATCTTAAAAAAATTTTCTTTTTAGGTTTTTGCCATAGGGCACATGAGTTTGCCAGAGAAAGAGAGAGATGGTGAGAAAGAAAGTAAGAAGTCACCTCCCAAGGGGAATAGGCACACTGCAGTCCCTTGTAATCCTTTCTCCTCCAGTCACCTCTCAGAATTTTAGGCACACACCCACATGTGCCCAGTGTGATTTTCAAGCCACCAGATCTGGGACTCAAACTGCAGTCAGCCATGTGGGAGTCCAACACCTTAACCACCATGCAACCTACTGACCCTTGTTAATTTAATCTTATCCTGACTGTTTCTGGTTCTATAACATACTGTAAAAAGTTTCTGTGGGGTGGCCCTATAGCTTAGTGGTTATGAGAGCCAGATCACACATAGCTGATGATGGTTCAGAGTCCAGCCCTAGCAATTTAAAAACAAGCCAGGTGTGCATGTGTGTGTGTGCGTGTGTGTGTGTGTGTGCATAAATACCCAAAACATCCTAATGGGAAGGAGAAATGAAGGAGAACGGATTGAACCATGACCATGCCCTCAAAGTAGGTGCTTCCTCCCTCTCTGTCTGTCTCTCTCTCTCTCTCTCCCTGGTGAGTACACATGCTCTCTGATAATTAAAAAAAAACACTAATGTGGTACAAAGTCTTCTCAACATATACTCAACTTCCAGTCTTCTCTAGCATATTCTTTAGTTTTTAGTATTCTCCAAGCCTCCTTTTAAAGTCCCTAATGACAATGGCTTCCCACTGCACATATTTTCACAATTAATTTTCCGTTCAGAAATAAGTCTCTTGCACTCAAATCATAGATTCCTGTTCTCTGTTTGATTTATTGTGCCATTTATTTACACTCAGTAGCTATTTATTGAATACCTACTACATGATGAAAAAAAAACAGTCTCTGCTCTCAAAGAATTTGTAGTCTGGTTAGTATACAGATGAGAGAATGGATAATAAAAATATGATGTGATATGCTGTCTTTTAATCCTATTCATCCATAAACATGTACTCATGAAATGAAATCTGGGACTGTCATCAAGCTTTTAATAGACATAGATATTGGATATTGCTATAAATATACACAGAAATAGAATTATTTCCCCCAAAGAAATTGAATCTAGTAGGAGAAAAATAATAATATAAAGAAAAAATCTCGCTTATAAGGTATTGTGAGATGGGACCAGCAGTTAGCGTAATGGCTATGTCACTGGACTCCCATGTAGTTGACCACGGTTCAAGTCCTGGACCCAGTGGCTTAAACTTACACAGGGCGTGTGCATGTAAGTGCCCAGGATTCCGAGAGAAGAACAGAGGAGAAGGGATTGCGGTGTGGCCATCCCCCCTGGGGGGAGATTTCTCGCTTTCTGTTTCTCTGTCTCTCTTTGAGCTCATGTGTGCTATAGCAAAAAACCTCTTCAAAAAGAAAAAAAAGATATTATGAGATAACTGTTATATTATACATTCTTTTTAGAGATAAAATTCATAGGAAATCAATTCTTCGCTAGTAAGAATTATTTTACCTTATGTTTTTATTGGTAATGATACTATATTTTTTACATGTGTGTGTGCGTACATACTTTATTTATTATATATACTTTTTCTTTTTTTTTTGCAAGAAAGCAAATGCACTCAGCATCTCACCATAGAGAGAGAGACAGAGACACAGTGAGGGAGAAAGCATCCCTCTTTGCAACATGGCCATGCAGCAATCTCTTCTCCTCCATTTTTCCATCCCTTCAGGATTTGGGTCATATGGGCACACTCACCCAGCATTTTTTTTTTTTAAGTCACTAAGGCTAGGATTCAAACCACACTGTCAGTCATATGGGATCCTTCTTTCTTCTTTCTTTTTCTTTCTTTCTTTGACATATTTTTGCTATAGGACTCAGTTGCTCACGGATGATACAAAGACAGAGAGATAGAAAGTGAGAAATCACCCCCTAGAGGGAATGGCCACAACCACAATCCCTTCTCCTCCATTCTCCTCTTGGGACCTTGAGCATATACACACACACGTACACACATCTTGTGTGAATTTAAAGCTGCTGGGTCTGGGATTTGAACCATGGTCAACTACATGGGAGTCCAGTGACGCCATCTGCTGGTCCCATGGGACCCATCTTTCTTAACCAGTACACCATAAAGCCAGCCCTATTTGTTCCATATTTTCTTGATCACAGAATGAATTTATCTCCCTAAATGTCTTAAAGAATGACCACAGAAAATATGCTATTTCTTTGGTCCTTTGTCTCCTTCCTTTAATCTGACTTTATTCTTGTGTGCGATGATTGTGTTAATCCACTAGGGTAGATTCATTTTCTCACAGTTCTGAAGGCTGGAAGTCCAAGATCAAGGTGCCAGCTCATTTGGTTCCTATCATGGACTCTCTGCATGGCTGTCTTCTCATTGTGTTTTCCACGGCCTTTCCTCCAGGGGGATACACAGAGAAGGAGGGAAACAGCTCTCTAGTACCTCTTCTTCTAAGGGCACTATTTCTTTCAGATCAAGAACCCCCTCTTATAACCTCATTTAATCTTAATTACTTTATAGAGGTGATATCTTCAAATACAGTCACTCTAAGAGGTTAGGTTTCAATGTATGAATTGAGGGAAGGAGAGAAGACACAAATATTCCGTCTCTGTCAGTGATCGATATAATTAATTATTTGGTTTAACATTTACAGTTTCACTAATTAAAGTTTGCAGTAACAAAATTTTTCATATTGTAGTTTTGTGTTTCCATTACATAGTAGGTCCGTTACTGACAGTTGTTGTTATTTGATGCTGGCAGGTGAAGTGGTGTTTAAGAGTGTTGGACTCCCACATGACCAACCATGGTTCAAATCCCAGACCTTGTAGGACTCTTTTGGGCACAAGTAACAGAAAAATGCTAATTAATTTGGCTTAAAGAAGTAAATAAATATATTGGCTAGTGTAAAGGTTTTTGTTTCTTGGGTTTTATTGTTTGTTTCTTTGTTTTGTTTTGTTTTGTTTTGTTTTGAGAGAGAGAAAGTTTTTGGTACAGGATATGTGTGCTCACTGGAGAGACAGAAAGACAAAAATGAGAAATCACCCTATGGGTGAATGGCCGTGCCTCAATCCCTTCTTCTCCATTCTCCTCTCAGGATTTTGGGTACCCATGCAAGTACACGATGCGCCTGGTGTATTTCAAACCTGTGGGTCTGGGAATCAAACTACAGTCGACCGGTCGGAGTCCAGTGCCTTAACCACTACCCCCCCTTGTTGATCCCAGTGTAAAGGTTTTTATTTCTAAGTACAAATGGATTGAAGTTCTACAAGATTCTCTGCACATATATGTTCTCCTTTCCAGTATATTTCTAAATGGGCCCTTGTCTTAGGTTGGCTTCCAGTAAAATCAGACTTAAGTCCTCATAGTCATATTTCATAAATGCAAATGTTGTACCTTTCTTAATCATTCAGGCAAGTTCCCATTTCAATTCTTCATTTTCATGGCTGCAGTCATGATCCTTTACAAAGGCATCACCATGGGCAGAGAAACATGACACTTCTTTGCATGCCTCTCAAGCCTAGAAAGAATGTAGAAAAATGCTTTGAGAGAGGTGTTCACTAAAGAAATATAGGGCCTTTTAAGCAGGAGAATGAATAATGGGGTCAGAAGGTGGTATGGTGGTTAAGGTGGGTGGATTGTACATGGATCTTAGTGGTTTGAGTCCTGGGCTTAGCAACTATAAAAACATACTGGACACACATGCATGCATGCCCAAAATCCTAAGAGGAGAATCAAGAAGGGATTGTGGCATGGCCATCTCACTGGGGGATGACTTCTCACTTTTCCTCTCTCTGGCAAGTACAAGGTCCCTCTAACAGAAACTTCAAATAAATAAAGAATAAAAACAAAGAAAGAAAGGAAGGAAGGAAGGAAGGAAGGAAGGAAGGAAGGAAACAGGATTGCATAATAGCAAGAACGAATGCTTGTAGAAAAATAAGTGACTTACCCAAATTATTAGTTGCTTAATCTTTGACAAATAATTTCCATTCTGAGCCTTTTATCCAAATCTCTAAAATATATCTTTAAAATATAAATAAAAATATGGGAACCAGCAGTTAGCGTAATGGCTATGTCTCTGGACTCCCACGTAGTCGACTGC
>NW_006160032.1:2999815-3029210 GCF_000334495.1 Tupaia belangeri chinensis
ATATATAAATATATATGCTGCAGATAAGTAGTATGCAATTCAATGTGAAAAGCTTCTAATGTAATACCTGGAATGTTTGTGATTAAAGCATATCTCATTTTCTTTACATTCCCTTCTAAGGTGTGAACCAGAGACAGTTTTTAAAATAATAAACACCTGGCCAGCAGGTGGTGTAGGGCTCCCACATAGCTAACAACACAGTTTGAGCTCTGGACCCAGCAGTTTGAAAAACGTCCCAGTCACATGTGTGCGTGTGCAGAAAATGCTAAGAAAAGAGTGGAGGAGAAGGGATTGTGGTGGCTATCCCCCTTAGGGCTGCTTTCTCATTTTCCCTCTCTCGCTCTCTTTCTGTCTCCATCTGTCTCTGGTGAGTGCATATGCCCTATAGCAATATTTTTTTTAAATGAAAATGAAATTATTTGAAGAATCTGACATGAGACAGTAAAGCTATAGAAATTTTTATGCCTAAGCAAAAGGGTTTCCCCCCCTTCTCTTTACCAAAAGAAAGAAAAGCATACTTTCATCAAAATGTCCCAAAATAAATAATATCTAATTTTTAAACATGTTGATAATTTTAGACCAAATGCTATTTTTGCTAAAACCTATTTAAAGCTAAATCTTCATAATAGATTCTGATATGTCAGAGAGTTTTAACATAGAAGCCAGAAATGAGGGTATGAGTCTGCCACTTCAGTTCCACATTTTCAACTTTAAAACAGGATGGTTGGACTAGGTAATCTTTCTGAGTCCATTATTCATAGACTCTATGATCCATTGCCAAGGTTTTGAAAATCTTTTTCAATGCATTTCCAAGTGTACATGCTCAGTGGAAAACAGAGCAGTCTCAAAATCTATCAAGATTAAGTCTTTTTTTTTTTTTTTTTTAATGATCTAAGCAAAGGCTGACAGGGGCTACTAGGTAGAGCTCACATTCTATTGGAATAAAAAAACTAAGCAAAAAAAGTATACTATGGCATGGAGGACATAAAACAGGGCAGTGCGCCAGAGAGTGAATGACAATGGCCAAATTGGCTGAGCAGCCCAGGGAAGTCTGAGGAGGAGAAAGCTCAGCTATGCCTGGAAGCAAGAAAGGGGTCCAAGCATGCAATTATTGATGATGGGAAGGAGCAGTGTACGGGAAGGACCAAAGCCAAATTCTGAAGTCTGACTGGGCTTGGCAGAATCGAATCAGACAAGAAGACTGCTTGGAGTATAATAAAATAAGGGACAGTGGTGGGAAAATGACTTGGATGACATGGGTCGTAGTTAGACCACAGAGTGTTGAAAGAGCCTGCATATTTTTTTTTTCTTCCAAATAGCTGATGCTAACAGGTTTACATTATAAAGCACTGGTGTGTGAAAATTCACATTCCTAAAAGCTAGTAAAAATAAGAGGAAAAAAAAAGTCCTAATTCGTATAAAAGAAGCTGTTGTAAAAGCATGATTTTGTTCTAAACATCTCTCCCAAGTATCTCCTGCTATTCTGTTCTCCCACCCTAATCAGTACTGGAGGAGCAGGCTATACCGTCTCGTTTAAATGAACCGGTTCTTGGCTGACATAGCTATTGCCGGCATGTTCATGCGTTCCAGTTGTTTTTTTAAACTGCATTTTACACCAGGGGAAATTGCACACAGTAAATGTCAAGGATTCACTAGGGGCACTACAGTTTCTGAGGCATGAAGTTAATACATATTTGTCTCATTACTGTCAGCAGATCAACTTTATTCCGTGGATGGCAAGGGCTCACAGCTCATAGGAGATGTAGTTACAAACGACCTTTGGGAGGTCGTGGGGACCACAACTTCCAATATTCATAGTAGCATCACGGCCTTATTCAGGAACCAGACAAATAATGTTCATAGATCTTTGGATACTTAACTTTCTCACAGAAACAGGTGTGGAGGGGGGACACATTTTTTCAGCTCTGATTCATCAAACCTTAAATTGAAAACATCATAGAGCGTCTGAGTGGGCAGCCTAATCCACTCCTGTGGTTTCCATATTGCCCAGCAATTTTCCTGAGGTAAACATGTTTTGCAGGATCATCAGGCTGTTAATAGTCTTTTGCTTGAATAGTTCCAAAGACAGAGAGAAAGAAAATTCTGATTTCTTGGTAGGGCAATTATAGACTATAGGAATCAAATTTTCCCCCTTCCAATCTATATAGCTATAATCTTCATATCTTTAATAAAATATCATGGTTTTTAGGAGTTAGTTGTTTTATTTTTGTATTTTTATTCTGTTTGAAACTAAAATTCTCAAAATCCTACCCCAACGGGATTTGGTGGTGAAAAGCAGCTACAGCTATTTTCTTTTTCTTTTTCTTTTTTTTTTTCCAGAGAGCACATGCACTCACTGGAGAGATACAGAGAAAGAGAGAGAGAAGGTGAGAAAACACCCCCACCATGAGGCATGTTCAAGCAGCCATCCCTTCTCTGCTTTTTGCTCCTTTTTTGATTTTGAGCACACACACACACACACACACACACACACGGCATGTTTTTCAAGCATCCAAGTCTGGACTTGAACACTGAGGTCAGCCATGTGGGATTTAGCTGCCTTAACCATAACCACCAGACCAGTCTAACCGCTAGAGGTAACTTTCCTTAATTTTTCCAGAATACATTCATAATCATAGGACTTAATGTGTCTTACGTCTTCAAATAGTAATCATTGGTGATAAGGAGGTGACTTTTGAATAGCACAGGAGAGAGCTTCATCTACCTCTGTTTAGTTCTATTCTGCAGTCCTCAGGGGCTTCGCCTCAATTTGATGCTCTCCCTGGCTATCTCTCCACCACCTTTACAGTGAGCTTTATAGTTGAGGGTTTTTGTAGCTTTGCCAATATTTGTGGTGCAGATACTCAGATACTCTCCCATATCTGAATACAAGCTACTGATATTTAACAAATGAATGCAAGATTCCTGAAAATCTTACAATCTTAACATCAGTAGAGGGGCTAAGAAAGAGGCAGCGGGGTTACTCTCCATGAAGATCCTAAGACAAAGCACAGACATTGTACAGGGGAATTCTCCCACAGGGTGGGCATGGGAAGGGCAAGTAGCACACCCATTATCACAAGCAGAATGACAGTGGTCCCTTGGATGACAAGGAACTCACTGAGGACATTAGATAGCTTCTCTGTAACTCCCTGTTGGTGACTGCGGAAAATTTCCCACTCAGCCAGAGACTGGGCAATCTCAAAGTCACTGTGACCTTCCCAAGGCTGTATGGCCATACTGGACTTCTTTTTCATGCCCTCTTCTGTCTTTCTGCTTCACAACCATCTAGTCAGTTGTTATTTACAGTTAAGGCTTTGACTTGAACTTTCATGAGCCCCCAACTACTTGTATCTCCCACAAAATAATACCCAAGTGCTTGAAAATTAAAATAATTTCTTACAAATGTTTTCCTTGATACAGACTCCAAGGATCCACTTCATTACTGACTCCAATTTCTATCAATATATACTTTCCTTCTATGCCAAATTCAAATTCCCTGAGACCAAAAAGAATTGTGATCATTCAAGGAAAATGGTCATTTATAGGAAAGAGGAGGGGGAAAGACCACACCATTTGCTATTCCAAGATACTCTCTTGCTACCTGTAAAAAGTTGGCAACTCAAATCTTTCATGTTTTAAATATTTGATGTTTTGGCGCACTGTCAGAGAAAAGTGGATTTAAATCTTACACGAGTAGACATTAGAGTTACTATGCCACTCAGTGAGGAACTGCCTTACCTCAACTAAAATTTAGTTTATTGTTTACAGGAACAATCGATGCCTGACATGCTATCAATCATGTTTCTAGGACACAACCACCAACACTAATCCATCCCAACAATACTATGTCCTGAGCTGGAACTGAGACTCAGACTCTTCACTAACTCATTAAGCACTATCAGTCTCAAATTTAGCACTAGATATGAATGTCTTTGCCAAGCATAAACTGACACATAAGCTTTTATTGTAGTAAGAATTCAGTTTTTTTTTTCTTAAGTATTTTTTGCCTTAGGACACTTGTGCTTGCCAAAGAGAGAGACAGTGACAATAAGAGAAAAGTAAGAAATTACCCCCCTATGGGGGATGGCCACATTGCAATCCCTGCTCCTCCATTCTCCTTCTAGGATCCTGGGCATGCATGCACATGTGCCTGGCATGAGTTAAGCTACCAGATCCAGAATTCAGATTATTCTCAGCCATGTGGGAGTCCAGTGATGTAACTGCTAGGGTACCCAGTGGCCCCTCAATCCTTTCTTAAAGTCTATTAAAAAGGCAGTTCATGTTGTATATCATTTTGTGCATAAGAAATCTGGAGTGGTATGTCATGTATATATTCAGATGCCTAAGCCTCGATTTCCACATGAAAGAAGTAAACACCCAATGATCTCTGCAGCTATTCACAGTGAAAGAATGATGGAATTCCTTAATTGTAGCAACACTTTTCCTCCATCACTCCTACACTCAGAATTATTACTATATATCGTTTTGGGGCAATTCAAAATCTTATCAGAGAAATGAATTAATAAATTTAATGCTTACTAATGAACAGATTTAGCCCAAGAACCAATTATTGATATTCAGATTACAGTATTTAGTGGTTTTTCAGACAAATGGTGGTTGAATTTGTTACTCCTCAAAAACTAGCTGATTGGGGCCAGCAGGTGGTGTTGTGGTTAAGGTGCTGGACACTTCCACATGGCTGACCGTGGTTAGAGTCCCAGAACCTGGTGGCTTGTTTTCTCACTTTCCCTCTTTCTCTTTTTGTGTCTCTCTCTGGTCAAATTAAAAATAAAATTAATGAATAAATAAAATTAAATAAATAATTCTTTTTAAAAAGCTATAGCTGATTGAAAATCCAACTTTTTATATAACTATTTGGCAATAAATAATACTAAATATAAAGTTAGATATGTAAAATTATACAGCAGATTTGCTAATTTTCAACACCAAGGAAGGAAACTCATTGCATGGAGGGTAACAAAGATGATAATCACACCATCAACTATCAGGAAAAGAGGCCAGCTATTTCTGCCTGCTGCATTTTGGGCTATAGTTTTACCAAGTGCCTGAATGCAAGGGCACAGAACATATTCACAAGTTCTATGAAGCAAATTTGTTGCTTACAGAGAGACAGCAATGGACCAAAGAACTCTCAGCTCCATTGTAAACAGGTCACTGAAGACTCAGGAAAACTGCACTGGGTGAATGGAATCATGACCACATGTGCTCCACTTACACATAACTAAGAGACCCCCAGAAAAAGCCACCCCAGGGTTATACCTCAGAGGTCATGTGACCATCTTGCTTCTAGAGGATGAAGGAACAAAGCTTGAGCTTTGATGTTGCATTCTTTAGGAAGGACAGGAATAAGAACTACCTCAAGATACTGCAGTCTCACCACATAGTATTCTTTTCCTGAGAGCTACATGCCAGGAAGATGAGGGAGTACCGGGTCAGTCTAAGGCCACCTGGAGAACTGTCCTGCAAAAGTCAGTCGATGTATTGAAGGGTATTACATGTTACAACTCTGTACTTTTACCATCTGAAGTAAATGTAGGTCTCATTTTGATGTTTATCTCAAATCAGTTTCTTTGAAGTTTATTTCTGTGATTAGTAATCAAGTTACACACAACCCAAGGAAAGTTGTTTCCATGTAATCCCTCTATTAATGTGAAAATGGCAAAAACAATGATGATTGGATATGCACGTTTTCCAGAAGCTCAATGCATGTGATATTCACCTAAATAATGAAATGCAGTATGCATAAGTCACACTTTTAAATGTGCCTGCCTGTATAATACCAACTGAGTGACTTTTAAAAAAATCTCAGTTGAATGAAATAAAATCCATGTTTAAAACATGGATAGAGAGTTGGGGGGTAGAGGGTCAAGGATATAGGAAGACAATTCAAGATGGCTGTTTTAAGTTAGCATCCCAGGAACCAAAATAACAGCAGTTCTTTCATTTTCAAACAAAGGTTTTTCAGATAATTCTAGTGTATTCCCATGCAGTTAGGAGGAAGTGTGAAAGTCAACAGGATAGTTCAGGGGAGATTTCAGGGGCCAGGACATGAATGAACATATTTCACATTTACTCACATTCCAATGGGGAGAAATGAGTCATACGACCACACCTAACTGCAAGGAAGTCTGGGAAATGTAGTGTAGCATGAGCCATATGCCCACCTACTAAGAAAGCAAAGGAAAGCAGACGGTAGTCAGCCATAACTCTGCCACTGGGCAGTAGAGAGGACAGATGCAAAATTAGGTAAAATCTGCTTAAATCTGTTCACTTAGTGTTTTCCAAACTTAGCTCACCAAGCAATCTCCTTTAGAAGGCAACACTATTAAAATGTTTTTAAAATGCTAAGGGCAAACATTTCAATCAATTTCATGCCCTTAATCCAGTTGCAACTTCTGTTATCCTTTATGTGATAAGGCAAAACCTGTGGCATAGCATTGTTAAGAGCAAAACTCCCTGCATGTCTAGGCTCCTCCTATGTTCTGGACAGGCATGGTATCAAGTTGTTGGAGGGCTTCACCTGAGTCAGGAATAACTCACCCCCTGTTTTCATCCAGAGCGCTCAGACACCATAAATAGACACTGTTTCTTACTATCCGCCAAAAATAACACCACTGAAAAAAATGACAGAACACGTTTTATGAAGGCATAATACAACCCACTGCTGGGAACATGTCACTCGAGGCAAAAGCAGTTAGATCTGCCGGCTGGATGCTCTTCTGATGTTTCTCCTTAAATAACTTCATTATTCAATGAGAAGTGTTTTAATTATTTAAGTGACATAAAAGATGAGGTTGTAGTATTTATATCTAGATTGTGTTTACTGATTTTTAAGTCTTTTTGTCTATTTATATTGAAGTTGTAAGCACTTTCCAAACCCATCTGGCAGGGAATCTCTCTCCACATTTAGAGAAACAAAAGGTTTCTGTGCCCTGCAAATTTCTGTGTTTTCCCAACAGGGCTCCTGCGATAGTTCTTTGGCTTTCAATTGTGGTCCTGGCTTTATTAAAAGAACTTTGCCCCTTACCTTTGCAAAAAGCTTTTACTTTTGATGCTAATGCTCCTAGGAGGTGCACTGATATTTACTGATAATATATTCTCTCCCCCAGTGTAATATGCTATGGTTAGGAACTTCTTGCATCACAATAAGAAATGTAAAAGTAATTAATACATGTCATTGTCATTACCTATATATATTTAGTGTGCAGTATGTATTAACACTAGCGTGCTTTATTTGCATAATTTCACAGCAGCCATAAAATAGGAATTATAATCTCCATATCAAAGATGCAAAAACTGAGAGAATATGACAATATTAAAACAACAGTAAAAACACTGGAAACAAAAGTCAAAACACTTTAAAATGTTAGAGCCCAGATTTTAACAAGGGTCTCATTAACTCTAAATCATGTGCTTTCTGTTTGGGTTACCTTATGCTTTTCCTCATGAGGAGTTGATAGATTTGAAAACATTTCCATGTCCTGCTTTCCTCTTGTTTCCCATCTATCTGCAAATGTCCTGATTCTGCCATTGATAGATTGACTCTTAAAGTGATGACTCCTTGAACTCAAATTAGCAATTTGAATGTGGGAAATGGCACAGAAGAAAAAAATGAATAAGAATACCCCCACACATGTGGCCTCAGTGATAGACCTGAAAGAGGTATTGTTTGTTTTGTTTTGTTTCTGTGGGGTTTTTTTCTGGGGAGGAGGGGTGTCTAGCATTCTCTGTCACTGAACAGAACAGCTCTCACCAAGAACCTTACCCATAAGGCTCAGTGGCTTGGCTGCGCAGACCACACTCAAGGGGCCCCAAGTACCTTGCAAGCCCAGGAGTTATAGGTAGCAAAATTCACACAATCGAATGTAGACATGTTTCCAAATCTACTAATATTACTAATGGGCCAAAGGTGTGATGAATGTTTGTGTTGAACAAAACAGAAAAATGAAAGTTAAAAAAGAAAAAGAGAAAGAGGTGCCAGCCAGTGGTATAGCAGTTATGTCACTGAGCTGCCACATGGCTGATCATGGTTCATGGTTTGGCCCCGCAGCTTAAAACTGACACCAGATGCACATGCATGCATGCCCAAGATCCTGAAAGGAGAACAGAGGAGAAGGGATTGTGACATGGTTACCCCCTGGGGGGGGGGGATTTCTCAGTTTCCCTCTCACTATCTCTGTCTCTGTCTCTGTCTCTCTCTCTCTCCTGCGAGTGCACTTGCTCTAGGGCAAAAACCTCTAAGAAAGAAAGATGTAAGAAAGAAGAGAGAAAGAAAGAAAGAGAGAGAGAGAGAGGAAGGGAGGGAGGGAAGGAGGGAGGGAGGGATAGAGGGAGGGAGGAAGGAAAGAGTAGTGGAATTTTCTGTTTTAGTCTGCTGTGCTACTAGTAACAGAGATACCAGGTTTTAGTGATTTATAGAGAATATACATTCATTTTCCCACTGTGTTGGAGGTCCAAGGTCAAGGAGTGGTCTCTGCTGAGGGTCTTCTTGTTGGTGGGAGTTCTCTGCAGAGTCTGGAAACAGCCTCAAGCCTCACATGACAAGAGCAAAAGTCAGAATGTGTCCATGTCCCCTCGTAGAGCACCTTATGAAGGAGTCAGTCATGGGGACCCCACCCTGATGACTTTATCCAATCTCAATCACCTCCCAAAAGCTTCACTTCTCAACATAACAATCAGGTTAAGTCTCCACTCTCTCAACACCATCACAATAGCCCACCCAAATCATAATACATGATGGGGAGGAGGGGCACACATTCACAGAAGAAAGTAAAAATCGAATTAGGAAATCCCTTTTTAAACATAGTCACTGAAATCTGTGTACAACAACCAGCAGATATACAGATAATGGACTGAGAGATTTACCAAAAAAAAAAAAGAAAAAAAGAACTGGAAAGAGAAGGGGAAGAAGATGATAAGATAGGCTAGAATAGGGTAGGCCAGGATGGGATGAATATACTGCCAGGATTTCAATGTCCTTTACTATACATATAAAAAATGAGCTGTGTTCCCATCTTACCAATACCAGTTTTTTGTTTGTTTGTTTGTTTTGTTTTATGTATGTATTTATTTTATTGCAACAGCAAAAAGTGAATGATGACTTGTGTGAGAAAAATGTAAAAATAAAAATAAACAGGAGGGGCCAGCAGGTGGCATAGTGGTTAAGTCACTGGATTCCCACATGGCCGACCATGGTTCAAGTCCTGAACCTGCAGGCTTGACACACTGGCTGTGGGCTGTGTGTGTGTGTGCATGTCCAAAATCCCAAGGGGAGAATGGAAGCAAAGGGATTGTGGGGTAACCATTCTCCCAGGGGATAAGTTCTCATTTTCTCTCTCTGTGTCTTTCTCTCCAGTGAGTGCACGCACCCTATAGCAAAAATTTCTGAAACAAAACAAAACACAGGAGATGAGAGATGACTGTACGTTAGAGTAAGTATGATAGCAACTAAAGAAACAGCTCAATAACTGTGGTTTACAGCATAACTAGAATGAAGAGAGCGCCTGAGTCTGACACAGAGACTACAGGATCGTCTCTTCAAGTTGCTTACATTGAGATGAAGTTGCTTCAACTATTTTCTGTCCAGAGCTATTTAATGAAAGAAGCAAATACTCTTGAGCATTTCATGGTCCGACTTACCCCTGGTCCTATGCCACCACTTGGCAAGGATTAGGGAGAAGAGGCAATGCACATTGATTGACCGATTCCATAGAGCTATGCAGCACAGGGACGGGTAGTTCCTTAAAGCAAATTCTGGTGATGGTATGAGAAAAAGAGTGAATAAATGCTGAGTAGACAGTGCCAGCTGAGGTCTGCTATATGACACGGCTGTGGCAGCCCTGAAGATCTTGCCAGTTCCCCAAAGAGTTTTGGCGTAGGGAATGAGAAAGAGAAACTGTTCCAGATGATTATTAAAGTGTGCTAGGAAGTCTATTGAAGTCTTTAGCAATAAGGGAGAGAAACTGAACTCAACTCCACTAAAACGAAAAGCAGAAGAGGTTTTAAGCACTGGGGTGAGCTAATGGAAAAGTACTGGAGGAGGTTAGGTGGGAGGTTGTCAATGTGATTAGGCCATCTGTGTTTGCTAATTGGAATTTATTTAAGTTAGGCTCCTACCGTCCCACAGAGACTAGGAGATAAGGACGCTGTCTTTCTTGATGTTTACATTTCAAAGAGATATATCCCAGGTCTTGAGAAAGACATTCCTGGGTTGTAAACCTGGCAAGAGACTGAAAGAAGATTTACATCTCAAAGGGGTAGAAAAAAGAATTCACAATTGAAAGTTGTTTTCTGAAGTAAGTGCTTTAAGAAAAGAGAGGTCATGGACCTAGAGTCAGAAAGAAACCTGTCTGAAGTTTAGTCCAGCTAAGGGAAGTGTTAAGTCCTCTTGGTCGTAGATTCTCTTGAGGATACCTTATTACCATTGCTTCGAACTCCTGCTCCTGAACTTCTCCAGTTGTCTAACTATCCCTGCAGGCTGTTGTAGCTTACTCTAGTTTTCTTTTCTCAAAACAGGAAGAAAGCCTTCTGTTTATTATTCCCCAAAGCAGCGATAACACACAATGCTAGTGTATGTAACTCTCATGGAAGACTTGCAGATAAAGGCAAGGATTACAACATACAGAAGGGAGCCACTTAAAATTGCGTGGCAGATATCAAGGCCTTTGAAGTTACACTCTCACGCCCTTCACTGGAAGCTTCTCCGGTGGTTGTTCTATTAGGTGAGGTCTCAGTCTCCGACCTCTTTGCTCAGAACATACCTCTTCCTCAAATTGTCTTTTCTACTCTTGCTTCTTTGAATCTCCTCCCCCTTCTCCCAGCATCCTGCTTCTCAAGCCTCCAGGGAAAGGGGGAATGTTCTCATTACATTATTATGCAAAGCAAATTGCTCTTTCTTTGTTTCAGCCTCCCCCATCCAGGCTAAACCAAAGGACTTACCATGCATATTCAAATAAGAAGTTCCCTTACAAAAAAAGAGCTTTCTGTCCTGGTTTCCACATTTTAAAAACAAGCAGAAGTTTCCAAGTTATATTTTTTTACATTCCTCAGATCAAATTCTTATGCTGGGTTCAAAATCAAAGGACCAGTGCTTTCATCTGAGGGTATAAAGGGGAAAGGGGCAGAGAAAAGGCAATAGAAATTTTATTTTTTCCCTTTGTGGAGGTCTTACTATTTATTTATTTTTAATCTGATAGAAAGAAATGAAGAGGAGGTAGACAGGGAGAGAAGAAAAGAGTAAGAGAGAAACTCTTCAAACTAAAATGATTGTAACACTCACAATCACCACAATTCCAACCATGGTGACTGTCAGATGTCGAAAATATTAATTTTCTCCGTTTACCTCTTTATTTTTAAATTATATATTTACTGTTGTCATAATTGAAAAGAAACAAAATTGAGAGAATAAAAATAGAGATGGGGTACTCAACAACATTGATACAGATAGAATTAAAAGCAATCACTTGCTGACATCTACGAAAGACCATATGATGCGTGAGCATTAAACACTTGTGACTGGTCCAGTGACTGAATAAAGACCAAAAAGACATATTTAAAAAGGGGAAGTGTGTGAGACCAGCAGTTAGCGTAATGGCTATGTCACTGGACTTCCATGTAGTCAACAGCAGTTCGAGTCCCAGACCCAATGACTTAAACTCACACCGGGTGCGTCTGTGTGTGTGCCCCCAAGATCCAGAGAGGAGAATGGAGGAGAAAGGATTGTGGCATAGCCATTCCCTCTGGGGGGTGATTTCTCGCTTTCTGTCTCTGTCTCTCTCTGCTCTCTGTCTGATGAGCACACCCGCCCTATAGCAAAAACAAAAAAAAAGTAAGTGTGTGAAATAGTATATTTGTTAACTGACCAGATTTGTAATTTTACAATGTAAACATGTATCAAAACATGGCATTGAGCCCCCAAAATGTATACAATTATTGTCAGTTAAAAATAAAAAAAAAATTTCCAGAACTAAAAAGGAAAGTATATAGAGTACCAAAGAGCCATTTTTTACTCCTCCACCCCTCAGAGGGCACATGTACTCACAAGAGAGACAGCGGGTGGTGGAGCAGGAGCAAGCATTCCCTGGTGGGGTATGGTCAGTGGTAGTCCCTTCACTTCCGTTTCTCCATTCTGTTGGGATTTGGGGCAGGCACACACACAGGTAAGTCACCAGGGCCAGGGTTCAAACCATGCAGTTGGTCATCTGGAATTTGACTCCCTTAACCCTAAGGCCACAGGGCCAGCCCATTTTCTGCTTCCATAAAATGCAAAACATTAAAAAATATATTGTATAGCAAATATTCTTAATGAAGAGCACAGCCGAGTTTGGGGTATAAAAGGGCTTATTGATGTCAGAGTATAAAACATGTTGTTCCCTAAGCCACATCTGTCTTTTCAGGATATTTAACTTGCTTTGCAACTCATAAAACTTACTGAAGTATTCTTTTTTTTTTTTTTTTTGAGAGGTTTTTGTTACAGGGTGTGTGCACTTGCCAGAAAGACAGAGACAAAGAGAGAGACAGAAAGCGAGAAATCACCCCCTGGGGGGATGGCCACACCCCAATCCCTTCTCCTCCATTCTCCTCTTGGGATCTTGGGCATGCGCACACACGCACCTGGCATGAGTTTAAGCCACCGGGTCCAGGACTCGAACTGCAGTTGACTACATGGGAATACAGTGACATAGCCATTATGTTAACTGCTGGTCCCTAAAGTATTCTTTAAAAGGAAATACATTTATAAGATAAAGATCCAGATTATTGGGCCAACCCTGAAGCTTAGTTGTTAAAGAAGTCAGATCCCCCATGGCCCACTGTGGTTGGAGTCTCAGCCTAGCTACGTGAGAAATGTGCTAGACACATGTGTGGGGGGAGACCCAACGTCCTGTTGGGAAGGAGGAATGGAGGAAAAGGGATTGCAGTGTGACTAGGCCCCATTGGGGTATGCTTTCTGTCTCACTCACTCTCTCTCTCTCTCTCTCTCTCTCTCTCACACACACACACACACACACACACACACACTGGTAATGAAAAAAAAATCTTGATTCTTCTTTTTTTTGGGTCAAAAATAATGAAAATAGACTTTAATTTCTACATAGCAACAGCAGCCAAACAACACTCCTCTAGACACAGACAAGGCAGGAATGTTCAAATTGCCCAGATCCCCTTGGCAGGTGGCAGAACTGTAATCTGGCCTCAATGCCTATGGGGGAAGCAGATGTTCAAAGAACAGCCTTTCTTTCTTTTTTGTTTTTTACTTTTTTTTCCCCCCCTCAGTTGTGTTTCTTATTTTCTTGGAGACTCCTGACTGGAAGTCTGTGAACTTGGCCCGGGCACTCTTCTCCATTTGGCCCCTTCTGACTCTCCGTAAACCACCAGGTTTCAGCAGTCCACCCACACTGAGTTCACCTGACTTTACAGGTGTTTTTGTTGGGCAGCATCCCTTTCAAGGCACTAAATTTGGCTCTGTTTCTGAGTCCACATCTAGTCTTTCATGTACCATCAGTAGAAGGGCATCTTGCTTCAAATACAGCCCCTTCTCTTACCATGTATCGCTGCAGACTTTAGAGCCCTATAGACACTCTGACATGATAGGAAAGGTTGTGTTTAACTATCTCTTCATTGGCAGAACTTGCATATCTTTTCTGGTAAATATACTCATCCCTTGCCCAGTGAATACTTATTATAGCCCATGTGTAGTTACATGATCAGATTAATACTTGGTTCCACCTTAGTGCTCCAGCACTTGGCCTATGGATCAGCTGGTCTCAGTCATCTGGTAATTACCTCAGTGTCCACTAGCTCCAAGAGGCACAGAGAGTCAGAGGAATTATGTCTGTTTCCCCTGTGTATTTGAGCCCTGAGTATCTGGCTCAAGCTTCCTAGCAAATGAACAAAGAACAGGGTGCAATTCATTTGAGAATGAGGAGGCAAGGAGAGGGCTTGTTTGCAGAAATGATGAGCTGTGGCTGGGTAGCCACCTAAGCCGTGGCACTGCTACATAATGATGCTCTACTTGTCTGTTGAGTAAAAAGTTGAGTTGAGCTGGTAGAGAAAAAATGTGCCATAGCAAATTGCCCATGAATAAAACAAATTTACAAGTTTCTCCTGGGTGTCTGATTATCTAAAAATCTGCCAGGAAATTGAATTGCCTGTCAACTGCCCAAGTTATTGTATGTGCTGCTATTGAAATTCTTGGTGGGGTAGGTTTTTTTAAAAGGAAAAATAGGAAATGAGTTGGAAATGATTGATCAAACTTGAAAATAACAGTATACAGAGTCGTTTCTCCTATACAACAAGGAAACCTTCCATTGCTTTCTTTCTTCATCTATCCAAAGAAGAGAAACTCCAAGGCAGAAGACCCATTATAAATGGTACCACTGTGTGTGTGTGTGTGTGTGTGTGTGTGTGTGTGTGTGTGTTTAAGAGATATTTTTGCTGTAGGGTACATACACTAGCTGGAGAGACAGAGACAGAAAGTGAGAAGTCACCCCCCAGGAGGGATGGCCATGTCACAATCCCTTTTCCTCCATTCTCCTCTTGAAATCTTGGGCACACATGCACACGCGCCCATAATGAGTTTTCAGCCACTGGGCCTGGGACTCAAACCACAGACAACAATGTGGGAGTCCAGCAACATAGTCATTATGCCATCTGCTGGCTCTGGTACCACTATTTTACATGTATTTTATTGACTTTTCTTTTGATGTGACATTGAGAGCTAAGAATTGCAGTCATTATAGGTTCTGTCTATATTGTTCTTATTTAAATTAAAAGTGAAATAAATCCATCAATGAAATATAAATCAACATAGAGTAACACAGAAGTGACCACTGCTCTAAAACATACTAAATTTGGGTTCTAACATTCTAATTCCATCAAAAAGTGTTTTGGTGGTTTGTTCTGTTTTGTTGTAGCTTTTAGTAGTTTCATTACCCTCTTGCTACCTGGTTTCCCCCTGAGGATAGTTCTGCCATGATTGGATTATGCCCACACACAACCCCAATATTCCTGGTACCACATAAGACCCATGCCCTTCTTTCTCAATGTTTCGCAACTGTCGTCTCCCTTGTATTTCCCTAAAAATATTAGCTTTCAAATTCATGCCATCAGATCACATCATCAGTCTCCCTTATTGTTTCTGTCAACTACTGGACCCCAGGTCATTTTCTCTCCTTTTTAGATGACTTTTCACATGGTTCTCTGTCTCCAACACTATTTTGTTTTAATTCTTGGTGACAGACGTTTCTTCTAACACTTTATATACTTATTTTTTAAACAAATATTTTCCAAAGAATTTTTTTTAACTACACCCTATTTCAGGTCCCCACTGTGATGTCAGACATTCCTTGAGAGTATATTCTAATCATACCTAACTAGTATCCATAACTGTAACTCTTCTTTATCAGTTATATTCACTCCATTTTCTGATTTCCACCTTCAGTATTTCTGGCTCAACTCCCCATAAGCCTCAATCTCCTTTAACAGCATTAGTATCGCCAGGCAATGGGATCCCATTAACTTCTCGCTGTTCTTCATCATTCCACCTCCTTAGCCTTCTCTTAACATATAGTCATTTTACGGTCAGTTATGATCATCACTGCCTTACTAATATTTTTACTTCCTTTCTTCTCTCACTTCATCATACAATCCTACAAAATCTAACCATCTGCCTATTCTCCATATGTACCTGCGAAGCTTAGGTGCAGTAGGGAAGAGCACATGACCACTCTGACTGGTGTCATTTTAGTTTCACGAACAAAATCCTCAGTTGAGACTCTTAATGCTTCCAGGCAATCACACTTTAACTTCCCAGCCTAATCCTTGTCCCATTTTCCTAGTTCACGATTCCACAGCTTCTCCTCTCTTCTATCCTCCAAAATTCCTTCTCCAGATTCATTCCCAACTAATGATATTGCTTTTTACTTCATTAGAAAGTTGAATCCAGGGGCCAGCAGGTGGCCTGGTGGTTAAGGCACGGAACTTCCACGTGACTGACTACAATTCGAGTCCCACCTGGTGGGTTGATTCATCACTTTCTCTCTGTTTTTCTCTCTCTCTCTTTTCTTTCTTTTTTCTCTCTCTCTAGTGAGTGTGCATGCTTTATAACAAATTTTAAAAAATAATAATCATAAATAAAATTAAGTAAACAATTCTTAAAAAAAAGAAAGAAAGAAAACTGAATCTACCCGGAAGAAAAATCTGTACACACTCCTCTTCCTCATCTACAAGCATAAGTACCCTCCTATTCTGTCTGACAGCCTCTCACTATAGCCTTACCTAGAGCCAGTTCCCTTCTGTATGATAGATTCTACAATTTCTTGCATTCTCAAGGACATCCTCCCAGCAATTCTTCTGATAGTTCTGTGAAATTATTCTCCTCACACAAAGGGTATTATTTTTCCTAATAGAAAAATTAAGATCTTTTCTTGATATCGCAGTTTAGTCATATACTCTCCAATTCTTTGTTTCTTATTTGCAACAAAACTTTTAAAATAATGTCCATATGCACGTTCTCCAATTCTACTCTTCATGTCTTGTCTTAAACCCGTGCCAACAAGCTCTCACTCTACCACTCCACCAACACTAAGTTGCCAAGGTTAAAGGTGCATCTTCTTTTCTTTCAGAAAAGAAGGGGGGATGGTCACGCCGCAATCCCTTCTCCTCCATTCTCCTCTTGGGCTCTTGGGCATGCACACACACGTGCCCGGCATGAGTTCTAAGCCACCGGGTCCGGGACGTGAACCGCCGTGGACTACGTGGGAGTCCAGCGACATAGCTATTACGCTAACTGCTGGTTCCCGTGATCTTGTTTATTATGATGACTCTAAAAAATATACTCCCGGGGCCAGCAGGCGGCATGGTGGCTAAGGTGTTAGACTACCAAATGGCTGACCATATTTCAAGTCCTGGACCCAAAGAGTTGAAAATCATACCAGGAGCTTGTGCAGGCATGCCCAAAATCCCAAGAGGAGAATAGAGTAGAAGAAATAAAGGTGTAGCCATTCCCCCAAGGGATGATTTCTCATCTTCTCTCTCTCTGTCTTTTCTGGTACACATGCACCCTATGGCCAAAACCTTAATACACACACACACACACACACACACACACACACACACACGGGGTTTTTCTACCTTACTAACCACATTTCATCTCTTTTGCTAGTTTCTCCTTGTCTTTTTATTTTCTTAAGATTGAAGTGGGTAATGGTCATCTTCTTTTCTGTGCTTCTCATTCACCTTTCATGATCTCATCCAGTGGAAAGGCTTTATTTTATTTTATTTCATTTTATTTTCTGAGAGAGATTTTTTGCTATAGGGTGCATACGCTTGCCAGAAAGAGACAGAGAGACAGAAAGTGAGAAGTCATCCCCTAGGGGGACGACCATGCTGCAATCCCTATTCCTCCATTCACCTCTCAGGTATTAGGCACACACACATACATGCCCAGCATGAGTTTTAAGTTGCCGGGTCCAGGACTCAAACCTCAGTCAACTGCATGGGAGTCCAGTGGTATAACCATTACACTATCTGTTGACCCCCAGTATAAAGGCTTTAAATACCATAGATATATGACACTTCCCAGTTTCTATCTCCAACACAAGCAGTGCTCTCAAACTGCAGACTTATATAAGCTACTGCCCCCGGACACCTGTGTACTTTCACATATGAGTATGACATACGATGTCTACATGTCCTCAAGGAACGTCTGATCTCCCTGCACTTTTGCTTTTTACTCCTACACTTTTGCTTTTCCCATTCTCTGACTCCTCTTTTATTCATACACTCACATCCAACTTTTCAGAAAATCTTCCTGCCTCTGTTTCAGAATATATCTAGAATCCAAGCATTTCTGTCCTCTTCAAGAGCTACTACTCCAATCCCATCACTGCTACCAACATGTTCATCTAATTTACTGCAAAAGCTTTCTGGCAGGTCTCCTCATGTCTGTCTTTGTCTACTCTTCTCCTGCAAACTATTATATTTTCAGAGGGAGTCCATTACAATTCAAGTCTGATAATATTCTTCTGCTTAATACCCTATAATGTTTTTCTGTTTTTTTTTTTATTTTAATTTTTTATTTTTTAGCCTCCACCCTTAGAATAGCCTAAATGGCCACTTTACTTTTTTTTACTTTTTAAAAAAAATTTTTTTGGAGAGGTTTTTGGTATAGGACGCATGCGCTCGCCAGACAGACAGAGAGAGACAGAGAGACAGAAAGTGAGAAATCACACCCACACAGGGGATGGCCACGCCACAATCCCTTCTCCTCCATTCTCTTCTCGGGATCTTGGGCACACACGCACACGTGTCCAGAGTGAGTTTTAAGCCACTGGGTCTGGGACGCAAACCGCGGTCAACTACGTGGGAGTCCAGTGACAGCCATTACACTAACTGCTGGTCTCTGGCCACTTTACTTTTTGACCTCATCTTCCACAACCACATAAACCAACTCTGAGGACACTCCCACCTTAGAACTGTGCCATGAATGTTGTGTCTACCTGGAGTACCATCACCCAGAAAGCTACATGGTAGATTCTGTCACTCTTTTAAATATTTCACTGTGACCTCGCTGAAATATATTCTGACTACCCTACTACTAGATAGGCTAGTCACTTGTCTCTGTACTTCTTACTCTATAATTCATTACTCTATTTTTTTAAAGAATTATTTTACTTAACTTTATTTATTCATTTATTTTAATTTTGACCAGAGAGGGGACAGAGTGAGAGACAGACAGAGAGAGAGAGAAAGCAAGCCACCAGGTCCGGGATGCGAACCAGTCAGCCATGTGGGATTCCAGCGCTCTTAACCACCATGCCGCCTGCTAGCCCCCTCTAAATTTTTTTCATAGTGCTTTTAATTATAAAGTAACAAATACTTTATATGCTTACTTTATGATGTATCTACTGTTTTCCCACCCTAGAATATAAATTATTCAAAGTTAGAGATCCTTATCTAGTTTGTCCCTCAGTGTGACCCAAAGGGTCTGTGGCATCACCTGACATAGGGGATAAGAGCAGTAAATATTTATTGAATCTATAAATGAACACTCTTAGTGCTGAAAGGCTGGCATCATCTACCTTTTGTTTCATTTTGTACTTTGTAAACACAACGGTATTTATATGGTTCATTGTTTATTATGTTGAATAATGTATCTTTTAAAATATGATTGTTTTTCTTTATATGCTAGTTCATGTTTCCTGTGGTTCTAATGTTTTATTTTTTTTTCCTTGTTTATACTCTTGCTTAAGATTTTTACCCTCCCCCCCATCTAACTTCCTTTGTTTGAAAGTTTACTGTAGACTAGGGTTCCTTTAGTCCATCTATGGCCTCTCCAGATAGAAGAGACCTTTGAGGTAACACGCTCCAGGTAGTTCATAAATGGTAACTTTATGATACAAAGAAGTGAACAATCTTCTATTTAACCATAAAACCAAGCTTTAATTCTTATATTTGTCCCCCCTTCCTTATTAGTCAAGATGGCCAAAACACTGCTCATTCCATTGTGCCTTCCACAAGGTGACATTGTTCATCCAGCCCAGCAGTTTTGCACTGACAAGCTGGAGAAGGTGAATCTTATGAACAGAGAACTAAGTAAAAGTTTAGTCATTCATACACTGAATGGACTCAGATAAAAAACACAGAACTATTAGGTCACTAAGAATGCTTACATAGAAAAAAAAAAAAAAAAAAAAAAAAAAACAGAAAAATGCATCATGAATTTCTCAACAACCTAATACTTTTCCTAACTGCATTTCAGAGGGATGGCAGGAAAAAGTTGGGGCTGGAGGACATGGCAGAACATAATACCGTATTTAATACTCTTCCAGGTCATATATGAGAGACTTAAATTATAGGATGTAAGTTACATTGTGTCCACCATGAAGCCCAGTTTCTAGGCTACTGTTAGACCAATAGATATTTCCTTAAGCCACCACTTATCAGTTCCTTCCCATGTGTCAGTCATTATTCAATTCAATTCTTTCAGCACATATTTTGCAGGTAATAAAATGATTTGGTAAATTTTTAAACATTACATATGTAGTAAGCGTTATCTAAACCTAAATTTGAACTTAAGCCCTCCCACCACGTGTGGGAAGGATTTGGGATTCCGGCCATTTAAATATCTTTAGTTTCAAGTTTCAATTGACATTATCAATCCTACAGATAGAATATGAGAACATGTCTAGGAGGATATGGACACATCTTTGAAGGAAACTATAGTAAGCAAAGTTAGAAACACAATAGAATGCTAATAAAAATACATTTAAGGAAATTTCTGCCAAGCTCTACAATTTTTCATTTTTAAGATTATTTCATAGAATTTTCATAAAATGACACTGTTAGGGCATGAAACATAACTTTTTTTTTACAAATACCTTTGGAGTTAATGATCTTACTAACAGGCAAGTCTCGATTTTGCCAATATGTAAATAAATTTTGGAACATCAGAGAACTTTGGGGAATGACATGATATGTCCTCTAAAAATCACTGCCCTTTGTCACAGAGGAGCCCATCTAATGAGAAGAACTGTGTTCTACCAGAAAAAGCAGTTGGTTGCACATCAAACTGAATGTGGAATGATAGGGATCGCTGAAAATTTGCCGGCCTGGCAGTGAATTAGTTTTTCCATGTCCTCAGGGATAGACTGCCCTGTGAGAATTTGAACCTATCAGTTAGCTGTCAAATTTCATTTGACACCTCATCCAAAATTTAAAAGGGACTGCCATCTGAAAGTCGGAGATGTTCTTGGAGAAAAGGAAAAGGCTATTTCTTTCTGGGCTAGCAGGATCGAAGCTGCCAAGTGCTGCTACTGAGGGCAGCAAGCTGGCAGTCCTTCGCTGAGCAGACTTCACAGGTATTATGGCTTCCTAATATAAGCAATTCTTCCTTAGCCCCTAAACTCATTTTTTCCCCTCTCTTTTAGAGAGAGGGCCCCCAAGGGCATAACATCCCTAAGGGGACATTTAGCACAACTTGCAGTGCCACTGGAGTGTCAGCTGACAGAGGTTACAACTTGTAAATCTGCAGTTTCTTAACCACAATTGAGTTTTCTACACTCTCCTTGTCTTCTTCTGGGCATTTGATTTCATTTTACTATTTCATTTTACTCAGAATATCTTGCATGCCTGCCCCCTTTTGCAAAATGGAAGGTTTCCACTTATTTATTTATGAATCAATGAAGTTCACGGTGAAGTCGTGTTCGCACATCCTGCAGAACTCTTTCTCGCTAGAAATGTTCTCACGCTGGTCTGACAGTTGGCTCCCTGTAGCTGATGGTTCTAGTGCCTTGCCAGACCCCACTCTCCCCCTACTCTGGCTAACTGCTTTAAATGACTTATTTGAGTGAGGGCTTCAACAGTTTGGAAACTGCCCTGAGACAAGGACCCCTTGATAGATTCATGATTGACCTCTTGATTATCCAGGGCCATTCGAGGAAGATTAAAAGGGCAGAGCATGAGAGGTACATTAGCTGCAATCAATCTGCTGCTCCCTTCTTCTTCCCTTCTCCTTCACACAGACTGATTCATCAAAGGACATTTGCAATGCCTCATTTCAGAGATCCAGGCTTCAAAGCTAGGCTTTATTTTACAAAGAGAAAAATACTAAAGTCTCTCACTAGATCCCTTCAGGGCCAAAGGAAGAAAAAAAATCATCCTCTAATTGTCAGTTCTATACTGGAAAAAAAAAAAAAAAAAAAAAAGACAAGTGCGTATGTAAGGGCAATCGTTTGAAAAGAGTAAAGGAAAAACTACTCACTTTTGTTTCATCCTGCCATAATTTCTTTGTTAGTTTCTCTAGGTTAGTCATTGGTACCAAATCTGGATGCTTAGAAAACTACAGAGGGCATATAAAGGTTTTAATTTAAACATTAGCTTCTTAGGTAAATGAAGCTAGGTTCCTGCCTTTGCAATCTAATTCACACAGGGCCAATTTTATTCTTGTTCCATTATTTCATTCAGCTTCTGTGATCACAAGTCTCCCTTTGAAGTTGGTTGGAACTCTGAGCACAGATAGATTCCCTGGGTCTTGGAGTAAAATGAGTAATAGATCTGTAACCTCACAGTTCGAAAGGCTTGCTCAATCTCTCTCTCTCTCATTCCCTGAGGTCCTTGTTCGGGCTCTGGAAATGGCTAGAATGTGTACAACTTCTGAAGTTTGTTCTGTCACACTAACTTGCTAAATGATAAGCATTTTAGAGAATAGTACATATGTGCAAAACAGAAATTAAACCCAAATTTGGTTTTGTTTCATGTTATCTTTTTAGACAGGTTAAATACCCAAGAAATATAACACCAAAATAACCATACACGATATCCCAATATGAGAGATTCTTAAGGAAGTGGTTGAATAAGAGGTCTTATAAGTTAAAATTTCACACCAGAGGTAATTAATTATTCAATCCTTTTAATTACTGGTCTCCAGGTAGTCCCATCTCTAGGTTGGTAAGAACAGCTGATGTGATCAGCAGCCATCCCACCCACTCATCCTGTGTTCTTATTAGGGAAAAAAGAAAATCTAGTTGACGAGGGGAGGAGGGAATCTCTGACCCAAAGGTCTAGGGTGGCCAGATCTGAGTGGTTTCCTGTGCTGTGGGTCTTTTGTGCTAAAACGAAGGCCATTCCAGGCAAACAGGCCATTCATTGATCATCTCAGTCTGGAAGCTTATGTTCTAGCACCAGCTCTCAAGTCCCTTGCTTTTCCTCCTCCTTCTCCTGCTTCTCCTTTTTTTTTTAATTTCTAGAGCATCCATAAGCTCACAAGAGAAAGAGAGAGAGAGAGAGAGAGAGAAAGTATTCTGCAGTCCCTTCTCCATTTCTTCATTCTGTCAAGATTTGGGGCATGCACGTGCATACACAGCCCCTGGCATAATTTTAAAGCCACCAGGTCCAGGATTTAAACCTCAGTCAGCACCATGGGATCCAGCTCTCTTAGCAAAGAGGCCAGGACACTTGCCTCTCTTGCTTCTCATTTTCTTTTGACAAAGAATTATTTTATTTGGGACCAGCAGTTAGCATAATGGCTATGTCGCTGGACTCCCATGTAATCAACCGCGGTTTGAGTACTGGACCCGGTGGCTTAAATTCACGCCAGGCACATGTGCGTGCATGCCCAAGATCCCGAGAGGAGAATGGAGGAGAAGGGATTGCAGCATGGCCAGCCTCCCTGGGGGGTGATTTCTCACTTTCTTTCTCCCTGTCTCTCTCTATCTTTCTGGCGAGCGCATGTGCCCTATAGCAGAAACCTCACAAAAAAATAAAAGAATTATTTTATTTAACTTTATTTATTTATTTACTTATGTTAATTTGACCAGAGAGGGACAGAGTGAAAAAAGAGAGAGAAAGAGGGAAAGTGAGAAAGCAAGCAGCCAGGTCTGGGACTCAAACTGTGATTTACCATGTGGTAGTTCAGCACTCTTAATCACCATACCACCTGCTGGCCCTGCCCTCTTCCTTCTTTATTATTAGTCTCACATTTATTTTTTCTATATAGAGCACATTAGGACTTGTTCAGAGTTTTTAAATAGATGGTTCAGAAGCCAAATCCAATGACAAAAATGATTTGTTTGGGCCATAAACATTAGAATGCAAAAAAATAGAATGAGATTTTGCAAACGTATCTTGATTTTTTAAAAAAACTGATCTTTTTTTTTTTGGAGAAATTTTGCTATAGGGTGCATACGCTCGCCAGAAGACAGAGAGAAAGACAGAGAGACAGAAAGTGAGAAATCACCCCCCAGGGGGGATGGCCACACCACAGTCCCTTCTCCTCCATTCTCCTGTCTGGATCTCAGGTATGCACGCACATGCACACAGCGTGAGTTTAAGCCACTGGGCCTGGGACTCAATTCAAGGTCAACTACATGGGAGTCCAGTGACATAGCCATTACGCCATCTGCTGGTCCCTAAAGCTGTTCTTAAAAATAAGGTGCATTGACTTGGTATACACACAAGGCAATAGCAGTCGTCTGGATTTGAACAGCATCTACCCACGCAACATGGTCACAAATATGCCTCCTCATTCATGTATATTGACTGACCAGGTCTTACAGGCGTTAAATAGGCAGCTCCTGAACTAGATTGAAGACTAGCAATAAAGTTGCATGAGGCCCACCCAGCTGGGAGTAAAAGCCCTTGATCAAATTTCAGGAAGAAAGATTGCTTCTGTGCTGCAACCTCTCAAACGTGCTAGATATTAATGTCATGGTGGCCTCAAAACCAAAAATGCCCATCTTCTCATTGGCATTCTCCAACGAGACTTCATAAAGCTGAGACTATCTTTAAAGCCTCATGTAACTCTAAGACTTTGTAATCGAAAGCGAGAAACTGCCTATTTTTCACCTCTCATTGAAAATACGTGTTGTTTTATCCTTTTAATCGCTGAAATACGTCCTACTTAAAATATGTCAGAAGTGTAAGCCTACCCAGTTTACTCTGATTGCAAATCAAGTGTTTCCTCCAATATGCTTTTCTGAATTGGGAAAAATGGGGCTCTTAGAGATCAATATGTGGCATTCCGCATGTTGTGATCAATTGGTGATTAAGTGAAAACGGTTTAGCTTAATTTGCTTTGAAAAGCTGTGCTTGCGCTGATAAAGTGTAGAAGCGTTTCTGAGATGAGATACAAGGAACAGATGTTTAGTATAAAATATTGATAGCACAGAGCAGAGATAAGCTTGGTATTTAATTTGTCTTAATATTTCCATTGCTACAAATTCAACAGCTTTTATCTTACTGGGTAATTACAACTTTTTTTCCCCCCCGGCATAAGATAAGATAGACTTTTTTCACTTTACTGTCACATTTAAACTCTTTATGCCCCCTTCTCTCTGTGTTCTTTTTTCACCCCCAAGTACTAGTTTCTTTAGTTTAATTTCAATTGCAATCTTCCCTCAAAAGATTAGAAAACTTGTTTGTAAAAGTTGACATTTTTCTCACTGTGTCGAGTTCTTAAAGTACCTCATCATGTTACCTCTGAAAATAAAGTACACACATTAGGGTATAAGTTGGTTCTTCTAGGAGGTTACAGAATGCAGATTCAAACTCTAGAGAAGTTTGTTCTATTTTTCATGTGACTTTTGGGGACAGGTAGGGTTCTCTACTCCATGAGGTCATTACGGTCCCAGACTAGACAGTAGGTTCTGCCCTCTTTGACATATGTCTTCTCTCACTGCAGGAACAGCTGGTGCTACAGTTGTTACTGTTTTTCAGGCAGCAGGAAGGGGGGATTGGAACTAGGTGGGCAAAAAGCCCAAGGCAAGCAACTTGTCTTTAAGAAAATGACCCAGAAGGTACTCATCAATTCTGTTCATTTACCCTTGACTTTGTACACATGATCATATCAAATTGGAAGAAAGTCTAGAAAATGGCTTTTTCCAGTGGGAAAAAAGTGGACTTCCTCTTCTAGTAATATGGCAAAATAGAAATCCGGAGAGGCCCTCCTAAAACAAATCCAAAGAGTATCATAAGATAATATCATTATTGTGTTGTTAGCATCAAGGACATGAGGGAACTCTCCAAAAGACAAAACAAAGAGGAATAGAAATTAGACAATGAACTGAATCAAAGACTATGAGTGGTAAGCTTGTACATTGGCCCTCCTGGGTGGATACCAAGCCTTGAGGCTGCTTGTCACAGAGTTCTCAGGATAGAGCAAGAACAGGTCAGGAGTAGACCAAGTCACTAAGTTCGCTTGACTCTTGTGAAAAGCTACTGAATGAAAGAATACATCTGAAGAAAAACCTCATCCATTTCAGTATTCAAATTTTCCACAGAGGGGTCAGACAGTAGGGCAGAGGAAAGGTGTGATTTTCTACAAGGTTGACTGACTCACACACATTTGTGTCTGGAGACTTCCCCAAGTACCTAGTATAGGCACATATCTGTAATCTGGGGCTGGCTGAGGCTGGAGGTGGATTGCTGCATCCAGATCCTTTGAGGGGGAAGAAGAGGTGCTGTCTCTCTGTCTCTCTCTCTGTTTTCTCGTGTGCATGGAAGAAATAAATAAAATTTAAAAATAAAACCCACAACAATTTCATTGACTTAGAAAGAAAAACTTTTTACACAGATAAGAACAAACTGTCAAGTGGTATATTGGTTAAGGTACTGAACTCCAATCCCATATGGCCAACCATGGTTTAAATCCAAAACTCAATGATTTGTAACTCACGCTGAGCATGTGTGCATGTGTGCCCAAAATCCCAAGAAGAGCATAGAGAAGGGCTTGTGATATGGTCATCTCCCCTGGGGATTGATTTCTAGCTTTCTGTCTCTCCCTGTCTCTCCAGTGAGCACATGCTCCCTATAGCAAAACTCTCAACACAAAGAAAAAGAAAAATATCCTAAATGTGCCAAGAAGTAAGTGTCACGGATGAAAGTCAGCAGAAATGATAAACAAATGAATTTGTTCTCCAAATACTTCAGATCTCACCATTGCAAGATATGGAATATAAAATGCTCACTTAGGTCTGCTTAAACAAAGCTGCGATCACAAAAATGAGAAATCCAAAAGAGATTTAAAGATTAGAAAGATCTGAAAAAAGTAACTGAAACAAAATTTAGAAATTAGAAATACGACTCTCGAAATTACAAAAATCATGCAGAGACTATAAATAATAATGATAACTTGTACAAGGATGTTCTAGATACAGATAAGAAGCAACTCTGGATCACACTTCATTTCCTCGGACATAAAGCAAGTCTCCTTTGTACCCAGAGTATTGCACATTGTGTTATAGAAACAGTTGTCATCTCTCTGCAGTGTCCACCCTTCTAACTGTAGTCACAGGAACTCACTCAGGGAGACCAGGCCATCTCCTTAGTGAGGCATTTTCTCCTTTAAAAACTTCTACATCCTCATCTTAGCAATAATAAAAAATATATAAATATAATAATAAAAAAATTTCTGCATCCTCACTCAAGAAAGAATTTTCGATCTTTAGAACCATATCTCCATTTCCAAAGAGAGTATTTGCTTTACATTTGCATAACTAAAAGGCTCAGTTAGATGGCTTTCGAAGAACAAAGGAACATTCTGCCTAAAGAAATGTGGTATTGAAGTTTCTGACACTTGAGAATTAGAAACCACTTAGCTGCTTTTAACTGTCACTTTCTCTCCCCCCAACTTCCCACCCCCACTCACACGTCTCAAGTTAATATTCACAAAGGTTTCAACAACCTCTGTTCTGTAGCCACCAGGACACTTGAAGTAGTGACCACATGAGCTTAGTAGATCTTTGCTGTTGGTTGCATGAAATCTAATACACCAGAAAACTCCATTAGCTGGGATGGTCTTTCTCCATATTCTACATGGTATTATTATGAAACTGATAAAAGAGGACTGTGTAAGGGGCTTATTTGTTTTGAAGGAATAGTCAGACGATTATATTTTGTATAGTGTTCAGAAATGCACTTGGAACTGAATATTGTTGACTTGGACAGACACTATAGTACTTTCAGTTTCCCCTAGGAATAGTCAAATAGAAATCACTGATGTCTCTATAGTCCTTTACATTTAGAGTGGACCAAAGCTGTAGATCCATTTTCTTATTTTACCCCTAGGAACCTCTCTGCTACAGGATTTGTCATCTATCATCTTCATTTACAGAAAAGGAAACTAAGTCTTGATATATACATAATACACTGACAAACGTTACTTAGCTCTTCTCATTCTCCCTAGAAAATCTGTGTCATGCACCAGCCAGTGATGTGGTGGTTAAGGCAGCTTAGCCACCTGGATCCCATGTGGCTGACTGTGTGGTTGTAGCCCTGGATCTGGCAGCTTAAAAAAGAACAGACGTGTATGTGTACATGCCCAAAATCCTGAAAGGAGAGAGAAGTGGGGAAGAAGGGATTGTGGCATGACTGTCCCCATGAGATGTGCTTTCTCACTTTCTCTCCCTCCCTCCCTCCCTCCCTACCTTTCTCTGTCTCTCTCTCTCTCTCTAGCAATTTTTTAAAAAGTCATTTACATATTAAGCTATACTTTCCTCTTTACTTGCGGTAAAAATATTACGTACAATATAACTTCTAAAAAATTGTAATTTACAGTGGCTCTCAGTTGTCCACAATCAATAAAACTGTGTGTAATGGACAGTTATATATGGGAAGTCAGAAAACCTAGTGGTTTATGTAAATTTCTGCAATTAACCAGCTGTGTGACATTGAACCAATCATATAATTTCATTGGGGTCCAGGTTACTCATACGCAATTGAAAGATTTTTTTATTCAGTTTTGAAGAGATGATTACTAAAGGCTCTACCTGTTAAAATATTCTGTGACATTTATGTACTTTATCTCTAAAATACATGCCTATACTTTTTCAACTCGTAACAAGTTATCTGACTCAGTATTGCCTTTTTAAATGTTAAGTCAGTTTGTACAAGTTAACATTACATCTCTGGTGTTCTGGGGAACCCCAGATCTGGGAAGGCTTGCCTATAATGTGTGCCAGTTCCAAAAATCACTCTTAAAGGTCTAGCAGTAGAAGAAGTCATGAGTTTACTTACCTTGGGGTAATACTTTTCTGTTACTGGCCTGGCAAGAAATAATCCATACTGTCATGAACATAGGGTCCAGTCTTATACCAATAAGACCAAAGCATTTGTAAATCAATTACAGATCAATGTAGACTGCTTGTCCCCAAGATAGGGGTCTGGTTTATACATACATTGCTTGAAGGTAAAAATTTAGCTTATCAACTCACAGAATCAGCAGAGTATGTTTAGGGTTTAGTACCCCTAATCTAGTGATGTTAATGGAGGAGGGATATGCAAACCTCTGAAATAGCCCCATACATAGGTCAATACAATGAGGTAAAGGTCATGATCACAGGATGTTCAGGAGACCCAGCTGGACCAGCAACTGGGTCTTAGGGAGGTAGAGCAAAGAGGGAGGGGGAAGAAGAACTTAGTATATGAAGCCTACCCTCATCTGGATACACTTTGCCGGCTATTAAAATAAATAAATTGTACCATATTCCTTAGATATTTTATGGGTCTTGATGTTCCTAAATGTTTGAAACAAATTGAATCAGTCTATATCTTTAAAATAAAAGTATGGGGACCAGCAGATAGCATAATTGTTACATTGTTGGACTCTCATGTAGTCAACCATGACTCGAGTGCTGCACCTAGTGGCTTAAAACTCATGCTGGGTATATGTGCATGTGTTCCCAAAACTCCAAGAGGAGAATGGAGAAGAAAGGACTATCATGTGGCCATCCCCACTAGGGGTGATTTCTTGCTTTCTGTCTCTGTTTCTCCAGTGAGCACACAGGCCCTATAGCAAAAATCTCTCTAAATAAATCAATATATAAGTGTGAAACAGACGCACTTTAAATTACCTAAGGCCTAACCACCATGCTGGTTG